>NC_135411.1:38838535-39053535 GCF_051991245.1 Festucalex cinctus
CTCCCCTCGTCGCTCACCCTCGTCTCAGTCATCTAGATCATCTGATCGGTCTTCACCCTCATCTACACCATCCTCTCCCTGTGCCAACTCATCAGTTTTTCAGAACCATGTTAAAGGTCAGACTCACGGATCAGGACTGGTGAGGGTGTCGTCTACATCTGCCTCCCTTGCAATGCCATCACTTTCCACATCCAAAGCCACTTTAGAATCCTTCCCTCGCACTTTATTACAGCCAGCTGTTGATGATCAAGAAGAATGTAGTAAAAAGGAGATATATGATCCTTTCCATCCTACTGAGGTGGAAAAAGATGGAAAGACTGAGGAAGATGAAGGAGATAAGTATGATCCGTTTGAGCCCACTGGTTCGCCAGCGTCAGATGACGAAGACGAAAATGGCAAAATAACAGAAGAACTAACGAACGTGAAGAGAGAAATTGATGAGGAGAAACAAGAGGAGCATCCAGATTCCACTGATATTTTCAGTGACCCATCAAGTCCTCCGTTGGCTCCCCAACTTACTCATAGAAGGCGAGTTGACTACAGCACTACCAAAACTAGAGTTAAGAGAGAGTGGGCTAACTCTGACCATTCTGAGATTGAAGAGGGAGAGATTGTTGTCGCTATTGAAAGAGATGTTGGTAGGAAGAGAACAATAGGAGAAAATCTCTCCTTGAACTCTCCCAAGATTACTTTTTTTGATCCAAAACCGGAGCGCATCCTCCGTGTGCTGGATGGGGATGGATTTGTGTCTGTATGTGCAGACAGCAACTGGGACGTGGACAGAAAGCCAGAGGATGAGCCTGTGGTAGGAGTGGAGGATCTGAGAAGGAAACTGGTCAGCAAGAGGAAGGAACGATATCTTGCCTTTCCTGGTTCATCCCCACTCACTTCTCAGCCGCCACCTCCCCCTTCTCCACCTGTCGACTTAATACCTTCTTCCCCTCTTGCTCCTGCTGCTGAGCAAGGAATCACAAATCGTAAGTCCTCCAAAGGTTCCAAGGACCAGAACAGACAGAGAAGCAAGGATAGGAAGGCTAAGGAGAAGGATGAGAAGCGGAAGAAAAGAAAAGACAAGGAGGGAGATCGGGAAAGGAGCAGAGAAAAGAAGCCAGGCGAGAAGATCGATAAAGAGTGTAAAAGAAGGAGAAGCAGCAGAAGTAGTAGTCAGAAGAGAAAGAAAACGCATCACAGTAGCCCAGACACTTCACAATCGCGCAACTCTTCTAGACGAGACAGCCACAGGAGGAGCCCTTCTGTGGAACGCCATAGAGAGAGGGAAAGAGATAAAGAAAGAGACTGGGACAGAGGTAGAGAGAGAGACAGAAGCCGAAAAACTGAACGAGACAGGCATAGAGAAAGTGAACGAAGCCACACCATTAGCCAGAGAAGAGATGAAAGAGATCAACGTTCAAGCTCAAGAAAGGATGAGAGGAAACGGAGGGGAATGGTTCGTTCGCGCAGTAGAGAGCGGGACATTTCAAAGAGGCCGAGAAGAAGTAGGGAGAGAAGAGATGGTGAAAGAGCCCGGGAGCATGAAAGGGAACGTCGCCGGGACGGGCGCCCCGTTGTCCCACCGTCTATTCAGGACCTTAATGGTTCTGACCTTTTCGCCATTAAGCGAACCATCACAGTCACCACCACCACAACCACCACCACTGTACCTGGCTCTCCTATACTCACTCAAGCCTCTCCATGTCGGATTGTACAGAACTTAGACATGCCCCACAAGAGGAAGAAGAAGAGAAGATGGCACTCAGGTGGGGAAGAGATGGATCGGGGAACTTGTCGTACCCGATCGCAGTCACTGTCGCCTCCACGGTATCACAGATATGAGTCAGACCGTTATTCCAATAAATTGGAGCTAGACGTGTTGTCTTTAGATGGTGAAGCTTTGGACTCAGACTACCCATCCTTGGAAGACACACCTCCAGCAGCCCTTCCCCCAGACCCACCCACCCCCAGTTCCAAATCTAAAACAACCCCAAAGACTGAACAACATCACCCAAAAAAGAAAGATCGCACATCAAAGAAATTAACTCAGTCATCATCGTCGTCCTCTTCCAATAAAACCAAAAGAAAATGCTCATCTTCTCTGTCCGTCACGTCTGATTCTGCTCCTGTCTCAGCTGGCTTTCCGGTAGCCAAGAGAAGCAGGAAGGTAGGGAAAGACAAAATGTGGGACAAAGACAGTAAAAAGGATTTGGGTCGCTCCGGCAAATCTAAGAAAGAGAGCAGCAGCCGGAAAGGTAAGCTTCAGTCCAAAGTGTCTGTTTTGGTGCGCGAGGGCGTGAGTAGCACCACTGGAACGTCAATTGGCTCCGGTAAGCTGGGTATGGACCTCCTTGGTCCTGGAGGAACTGGAGGAGGTTCCGGGGGGTCTGTGGTGGGTGGTTCAATTGCTGTAGTCTTCTGTAGGGATAATGAGAGCAGGTCACCTTTTCTAAAACCTTGCACTGAACCTCTGTCAGTCGGAGTCCGCAATAAAGATCTGTCAATTATGGGCAAGCGAAACAGCCTAGCAGCACCGCCACCCTCTTTAACAAGTTCTGTGGGAACGAAACTGAAGAAAACAAAGCCTGGCTCTATCACGTCTACTTCCTCCTCTACCTCATCCCCGTCATCAACATTGGCAACCAAGCGCCGCCGTCGCTTGGCCAAGAAAGTTCGGGGAAAAGGTGGCGCATCAGATACGGCTACTGGAGATGGGAACCAATCAAAAGCACCATCTGAAGGCTGGAGTGGAGCCTCTCAAGAGGTTCTTTCCACTGCTGGAGATACAAGCAAGACCGACAGTCTACACTCTGGCCAAGCAGGCACTGCTCCTTGTTCGTCATCCTCCTCTTCTTCCTCCTCCTCCTTCACAAGCGTGCTCCCACCTCCCTCCTCACCAGCTCGTACACCCCCACCTGCTACGGCTCCCTTGCGGGACTCCAGAGTGTCTTCTCCAGACTCGCAGACTGTGGACAGCAGCTGCAAAACGCCAGAGCCTTCTTTTCTAGCTGACGACTGCCCGACTCAAACCAGCCCCACACTTCCGCCATCCAGTCCACCCAGCCCATCCGTGTCCCAGGGGTCTACACCTACCACCATACAGCCCCCTTCAGACAATGCACCCAAATCTGTGGCCTCACCACCGTCCTCTTCATCATCGGTAGGAGGTGTTCTTGGTTCCCTTTCTCTGCCTTTGTCCTCGTCGGACCCCTCTTCTTCCTCCGTGTCCTCGTCATCTGCCAGTAAGCCTCCTCCACCCCCACCACAGGCAGCCCCAGTCCTCCCATGGAGTCTGCAGACAGGGGTGGACTGCACAACTGGAGGGGTACTAGCATGTGAGTTTTCTCCATCAGTTAAGAGAAGTTTGATGTGTACATATATTTTTTTAATATTCAATATTCACACGGTACACATGAGATTTATTTAGATTCATTTAACATTAATAGACATGGGCCACGAATTACGATTAGATGTTGACGGTATAACTGTAAGCAAAAATATCTTTGTGTCACTATTAAAATCGCAGCTTTAAAATGTTTTTTTTTTTTTTTTTTTATATATATAATTGGGTAAATCACATTTGTTCCTTCTATTTTAACTTTCTACAAAATATAAAATATTTGGTAAATTAAGAAACAAGTACCATGTTAGGATAAATAACGTTCAAAGTCAAGATGAAAATTTCTCTTGACAATAATTTGTTCAGTGTGAACCCAACAGTCAACACAGGGCTGAGCAGCTTGTGAATGTCACATGACCAAGCACAGAAAATAGGTGAGCTGACATTGGTTGTTACCTGAGGCTTAGCCACCTGTGATATCACAGACATGTGGCAAAATGGCTGCCGCCACAGGTGGATAAAAACGGGTGGATTGTGCTGCAATTCATATTCCACAAACTCAATATTAATCAGAATGCTGTGTTTAGGCTAGTGTGAGTGCGTAGAACATATTGTAAAGAAAATTTTTGACTGGACTTTAAAAACCATCGTAAGCTGTTAAACTGATAATCGGCCCATGCCTGTTCCTTAGGCCTATATCACAGCGTGCACCCTTGTCCTCCAACCAATAATATCTTTTTGCATTCTCGTCTGCTTTTTTTTTTGTTTGTCTGGTGGGGACAGAGAATATATTAAATGGCTCTGTAATCAATTGTTTGTCACAACTTATAACCATAAGTCCTCTCATTGTTTATCCTCTTAGTAACTGCTCTACTCTTCAAAATGGAGGAGGCAAATATTGCCAGCAGAGCGAAAGCACAAGAGTTCATTCAAGCAACCAGCCAGGTGAGAGGAAAACCAGGAGTTACAGTTGATTGACAATGAGACATACAGGTAAACCAGATAATAAAGAAATCCGCTAATAATAGACATGCCATGTTGGTCCATCTGTTGTGGTTGTGGCTCAATTTGGGCTCAACCTCTCGCCTCTCCTCTGGTAGTGTCACATATTTGTGACGTCATAATGTGCGCAACCTCGTTTTCACAGAAGATGCATTATGGCAGTCGCCAGTGTGGGCTTTCTTTACTGTGTCTCCCCAAAATGTTATCCTCACAGTTGTTTTTTTTTATTGCATTTTTGAAACATGACTGTTTTGTTTTGGCAAACTCAAAATGAGTTACTGGTTGTCTTTGAAGCAGAGATTTCAATAAAATTCAGCTTCATGGTGCTTAACACAATGCTTCAATGTATTTGTACGTGTTGGACTTATAGCAGGATTCAAAAGTATATTTCTATTCAAGTTAATTTTGCAAACAATTATTGGCTTAGTAGTTATCGACATCCGCACTTTCTAAATTATTGGTTTATTGGTATCGGTTGAAAATAGCATTATTGTACATGCCTGATATATATAGGATTTCCCTTAAAATTGAATGAAATTAATGGCAATTTTCTATTATTTTTTTCCCATTTGTTCATAAAATACACATTTTGTATAGAACACAGCTGTGCCATATTAACCTGCTATGTCACAGCAGAGACTTGGCACTCTTAACACATTCACTGCCAGCCCAGAAAAAACTACATCATTTGACGTCTTTTGCCGTCAATGGCACACTGCCAGCCCAGAAAAAACTACATCATTTGACGTCTTTTGCCGTCAATGGCAGTGAATGAGTTAACGAATATTGGTGTATTTGAGGCGAGTCTGGTTTTCGTAACAATTTTGTTGAGATCAGCCCGATCAATGTGACATCATTTTTTTCCCCCCAATATCAATCCGATAGTTATCTATCCAATTGTTATCGTGCATCCTTAAAGGGATACTTTACTTATTTAGCCATTTTTGGCAGTCAAACATTAATATTTTGCCTATAATAAATTGGATATTTTCATTATTTTTCATGTACAATAAGTACCTTTAAAAACACATTTTGTAACCTACTGTTGACTGAAAATGACATCACAAGGGCTCAGGTAACTAATCACAGCTGAGCTTGTGAATGTCACATGACCAAACCTAGAAAATAGGTGAGCTGTGATTGTTTACCTGAGCCCTTGTGAGGTCATTTTCAGTCGACAGCAAGTTGCAAAATGTGTTTTTAAAGGTACTAATTATATGTGAAAAATAATGAAAGTATCAAATTAATTATAGACAAATTTTTATTAACTTTTTATTGCTATAATGGGCTAAATAAGTGAAGTATCCCTTTAATATTTTAAGTAGTGTGTTACTTTGTTCTGATCTGATTCAACAAGTGTCTCAATATATTTTTAAATTGAATGATTCCAATTGTTTTGATTTAATGCACTCATTTCATTTCATTAGCTATGTGTGGCAATTTCATTTTAATTTACTGGTCTCCTGTCTTAAATGCAGATCCTGTCACAAGCAAACCAGAGTCAGTCTCAGGCTCCATCAGCTGCCTCCTTGACCTCATCCCAGATCCCTCCTCCCCCTCCCACTCTACCCCCGCCACCTGCATTGAGCCCAGCACAGTTCATCCTCCAAAGCTCCCTGCCATTAGTTGGTTGCACCAAAACGCCGCCCTCTCACCTGCACCCCACCCTTGGTGGTGGTTGCGCACAAACACCCCCACCTGTCATGTCTGTTGGGCTGCCAGGATTTACAGGGAGCTCTGGGGACTCTTTTTGGGACAGCGATAGTAAAGACCCTGATAAGGTAAAATTAAAGTTCATTATCGTGTCACAAGTGCAGTCGTCCTTTATGCAAGATACTCAACTGTTGCATTTGTGGGACAAAACACAGTAAATGGATCTTCAATCATCATTTATACTTTGCACTAAAACATAAATGGGGTCTTCAACATGAAATTGGAAAACATCAAATGGCTATCTAAGCCAAATAGACACAAATTGAGCCAGGCCCAGACCATACCAAATATATAATTCACTTCCTTCATGGTATATCTGCTTTGTTAGGTGTTCAGAGTAGCCAGGGCTAAGCTTCACACTTTGTCCCAAAACAAACACTCAAGCCAACAATAATTTGGCATTCAAATTTCATCGTTTAGCCTTGTCGCACCCTTTGATGTAATAATTTACTTACATTATAAATCAATTTGCACTTGACTCCATCAAAAATGTAATAAAACCCAATAATGTAATAATTTCACCAATCATGTAGTAAAAGAATTATTATATTTTCACGTGGGTCTTTTTTTTTGTTTTGTTTTGTTTTTGTTTTTTTCTTTCTTTCTCAAAACTGATAATGTAAAACTTGACAGGTTGTATGTTATATATGTTCATTTTCACTCCAAAAGTTCTACAGTTTGCATTTTGAGAATTTTAAGACTGTTATATACATTCACAGCAAAAATTGGAGTGTATCTTATCTGGTAATGTAAGTGTTAAATCTTTCAGTTGAATTGAGAGCGTGGATGGTGGTTTGTCTCTTTGTGCCCTGCAATTGGCTGGCAATTGGTTCAGGATGTACCCCACCTACTGCCCGAAGCCGGCTGGGATGGGCTCCAGCACTCCTGTGACCCTTGTGAGGAATATGTGGTTAAGAAAATGGATGGATGGATGTTTGAGTTGATTTTAACCTCCAAAGTGTTATTTTTTTTTGGAGGTCAGTGTTGGAGTTATTTGACAGAGATGTGTTAAACCAACTCTGCAGAGCGTTAATGAAAGTGGGAATGCCATATACTAATACATGGTATCTATATATATATATATATATATATATATATATATATATATATATATATATATATATATATATATATATATATATAAAAGGTATTACCGTTTCAGTAAAAAATGTATATCAGTCAGGATTTTTTTATTACATTATTGATTAAATTAGATTATTAGCTTATTGGGTTTTTTTACTTTTTGTTTTGATCAAGTGCAAATTTTATTACATTTTCACTAGTATTACTTTTTTCAAGCATATTACACTATAGCATGCTAGTTTTCCTGTTAAAAGAAAATATCTTTGTATCTTAATACATAAAACTAGTGTTGTTCCGATACTGGTATTGGCAGAGGCCCCGATACTGCATTAAAACAGTGGTATCGGTGAGTACTAACAAGTAACATGCCGATACCATTAATTCCAACGCTAATATAGGACTTTGGATGCAGCATCTTGTGTCTTGCTCGTGCACGACATTCACTGACATGTGACATGTTCACTGCATGCTGATCTAAGATATCCTATTGTTCCTTGAATGCTCTGAACCAATGGCAGGACAGCTTTTTCATGTTGAGAAAAAAACAAACAAAAAAAAACTTAGGTATCGGTATGGTATCAGCATCGGCCGTTACTGCTAACCTGGGTATCGCAATCGGTATTGGGAGGGCCAAAAAACGGTATCGGAACAACACTACATAAAACAGCGGAGATTACCTCAAGCTATCCGATCAGGATGAAGGGAGCGTACTGAGATACCAGTAAAACTGTAAAACTTCCTTTACAATTTCAGTTTTTAGTCTGAGACTGTGAAAATCGTTGTGTGTGAGCCCAGTAGGGTTGGGCGGTTTTACAGTGACACGGTATCCCGGGGTGTCTAAAAATACTAATGGTGTCACTTTCAATAAAAGAATAAAAGAACCAAAAAACAGAACATAAGGACCTTATATGATAGTAAACATAATTTTGTTTGATAGCACATATACATTTGTAGTTGTTTCAAATTAGTAATACTATAACAATTAATCATACTAATAACAATTTAAAATGAATAGTAGGCTTTTATTAGTCATGTAACAGTTATATGACAGCCCATAAGACAGAATGAAACAAATGGTCAGTCTCGGAACTTGAGACTCAAGCCCATTGGTCCTCCCCAAACAAATGCAGGTGCTGCAATTTGGCAACAAATGTCAATGAGGCCTGTATAAAAAATCTGCATGAAGACGGTAATATACTTTGCATCTTAGCTGACTTAGCTTAGCCTGGTCGGGGTGCAAGGAAAGCCTGCTGGGCCGGCGGGCTAATAAAACGCTGGGGGAAAAGCCTGTGCTATTTTAGTTCAATCCATAGTCATATGAACTCCAGAAATAAACCACAGAGCGCTAGTTATACCAGAAATCAACAAGTCCATGGTCACATATCAGCCTGGTCACCAGCACGCAGGTGAACGTTTTGTCAATGTGTTGTGTGTGCATTTTTGTTTGTGTGTTGCGTAGCTGTCTAGTGTGCACCCTCGACACTCACAACTAAAGAGTGGTGGGCAATCTCGGTGCTCGAGGGCAAGAGTCCTGCAGGTTTTGGATGTTTCCCTTCTCCAACACAGTTGATATATGATCAGCTCGTTAGCAAGCTCCGCATAAGCCTGATAACAATCCTGTTGATTGGAATCAGCTTGTGTTGGAAGAAGGGAACCTCCAAAACCTGCAGGCCCTCGAGGACCGAGATTGCCCACCCCTAGTTTAAACGGAGCTCCGTGATATAAAAAAAAAAAAAAAAAAAAAAAAACGTGGAGTATGCTCACGTCAGCTGCACGCTTCACCCAACGACAGCACGCACAAGTCAGACAACGCACTCCATTCACGCAAAAGATTATTACAAATGAAACCGGAACACACATTGAGCAGATATTTGATCATTAACTAGTAGACAGATCAGTTAGTGGTCAGTGCAAGATACAACATAAGTCTAAAATTAGTGATAGTATCACTATGCACCTCTGTGAAATGAGGAGCCCTAAGTCCCTGCAACCCTTTTAATGTTTAGCTCTGTAATTTTGGCTGCAAGTATTGTCAGTCAGTGTAAAAATAAGTACATTAATTTTGTTAGTTTGTTGTTCTTCAAATAGAAAGACAAGCTAGTGCTTCTGCAGATCTTACACCTTCTAATGCACATGAGCGACAAATATACTCTGCTTCTCATAGTTTATTTCCAAAATTACATCCTTCAGGATTCAGATCATGTTTAGGTCTCTGACTCGCAAAGGAAATTATACAGTACCAGTATATTTTTCTGATCATATGCATCTCTTGTAATTGTATTTGCAAAACATTTCATTTTTGTTTGTGTACTAATGTATCTCTTATTTTTTATTTTTTGTTGAAATGCACAGTACCTGAAGAAGCTCCACACCCAGGAGCGGGCAGTGGAAGAGGTTAAGCTAGCTATCAAACCTTACTATCAGCGCAAAGACATCAACAAGGATGACTACAAAGACATCCTAAGAAAAGCTGTTCACAAGGTCAGACATACATCACACACACCAAGTTGTGACTCAATTTACAACTGGCCTGACATATGAGGTTTTGATGGTACAGACTGCACGCAATGTACACTATGTTCCGAATTATGACTTTCTGTGATGTTTCTCAATATTCAATACAAATAACAGTCAGCGTCATGTTCAAGTCACTAACCGTTAGAACAGGTGTCACCAACTTCGGGCCTCAAGGCCACCTATCCAGCATGTGTTGGATGTTTCCCTCTTCCATCGCAGCAGATTCATATTATCAACTCATCAGCAAGCGCTGCAGAAGCCTGATAACAACCCTGATCATTTGAATCAGGTGTGTTGGGTGAGGAAAACATCTAAAACATGCCAGATAGGTGCGCTTGAGGACTGATGTAATTGGCCGTGCTTTAGAGTATAAATTAAATGTTATTGAACAAGCCTCCCAACGAGAACAGTATTTTATTTTATTTTTTTCAAAATGAACTCAAATCCACTTTTCCAAAACATTACGCACAACAGAGTTTCAAGACAGTCCACAGATTGTAAAGAATTAGTTGAATTTGCAGTATTAGGGGGTCTTATTTACTAAACTCAAAAGCTATTTCAATCAGAAACATCTTCATAGGTCGTTACATTTTAACATAGGACCACTTATTCAATAGCAGCTTCAGAATTTTTACATCCTTGTTGGAGCGTTTCTGCTTGAATTTTGTTGCTGGATGTCACACTAGCCTCCCAGAGCTCTGCCCTTTGGATGTGAACTGCCTCCCTCCCTCCCTCCCTCATTGATCTATTGCTTGAGAATTCTACAAAGGTTCTCAATGAGGTTGAGGTCAGGGGAGGATTGGGGGCGTGGGGGGTTTTACATCATGAGTTTCTCTCCATGTATGCCCATTACAGTCAATGAATGATCCAGAGGTATTCCTTGCAGCATGAGATGGTGCATTGTCATGCATGAAGATGATTTTTGTTTCTTTTTGTATCTTGGAAGAAAAATGGTTAGTCAGAAACGCCACATACTTTTCATTAGGAGTGTGCCGATATATCGATATTGGGATAAATCATGATACTTTGTCTCCTGAAAGATTATCGATACGCCTACGCAAGTATCGCGATATTTGTAATTAATATACAACCACTATAATGGCTCTGTTGTTCATTACTTATTGTGCAATTACTTGGCGGGCCACTAGGGGGAGCGCCTCAAGAGTGGTGTGTAAATGCACGGACGTCTTCAGGCAAAGAAGACTCATGAGCTTACTTTTACTTGTGAAAGACATTTGTCTGTCAGGAAATGACTTTGCATACGTTTCTATGAAAAATGTGTATTATATCTTCAATTTTAACATTTGAAAACATTTTATGGTTTTGACTTTTTGAAGCACACAATTTCTGGGAAATATTAAGATTGATTTAATATTTAAGTAATTTTATTGAATTATGTATTTACTTTTGCAATGTTGCACACAATTGTGTCATAGTTTACAAAATGAAACAATTGACTATGTAACTGACTGACATGTTGCATGACAATAGTGTTTAAGAAAGACAAATTTGATATAGTTGGACTCTCCTCCACACATGGCTTGGGCTCTGGTGTACTGTCTTCCACTCTGGAGTTGCCCATGGTGAGAGGCGCAGAGCAGGTTGTGGCGTACTTATTGTCCCCCGGCTTGGCGCCTGTACGTTGAAGTTCACCCCGGTAGACAAGAGGGTAGCCTCCCTCTGCCTTCGGGTGGGGGAACGGGCTGAAACGAGTTTCTTCCACAGGGTGTCCGGGCTCTCCCTTTAGAGAGAGGGTGAGAAGCTCGGCCGTCCGGGTGGGACTCAGAGTAGAGCCGCTGCTTCTCCATGTTAAGAGGAGCCAGTTAAGGTGGCTGGGGCATCTGGTTTGTCTGGTGGTCACCCCGGGGACAACCCAGGACACGATGGAGAGACTGTCTCTCGGCTGGCCTGGAGACACCTTGGGATCCCGCCGGAGTAGCTGGTTAAAGTGGCTGGGAGAGGAAAATCTGGGCTCCCCTCAAGTTGCTGCCCCCGCGACCTGACCTCGGATAAACAGTAGTAGATGATGGACAGTGATACCTTGACAATTGACATGCGAGTTTAATTTGTTGTGACCAAGCAGGTATCTCAATTTACTAGGGGTGTGAATTGCCTAGTACCTGACGATTCGATCCGTATCACGATTCATAGGTCACGATTCGATTCGATACCGATTAATCTCGATATGAATTTACAAGTGGATTGTTGCGATTTTTTTACTCAGATTTGGAAAATATCATTCAGTAAACTTATACATGTACACTGTAAGATTTGTATGAATAATTTATTATTTATTGATCGCATACTTCAGTATTATAACTGTGACCCACTGTATTTAACAAACAGGTTGTAAAATTTTTCATGTTTGAACAGCGTTGAAATAAAATATTCAGGCTTAATGTTCCATTAATATGACATTCTTCCATGCTTAAGGTGTGAAAGTTAAGACGTTTTGTTGAATATTTTTCCATCAAAAATGGATGTTAAAAAAATTGATTTGGCTGCCTATTGAATCGATTAGAGAATCGCGTGCTGTAGTATTACGATATATTGCCGAATCGTTTTTTTTTTTTTTAACACCCCTGCAATTTACCCAGATGTCAAATGAATTCTTCCTATTGAAAAAAATAAAAAATGCCAGTAATCTGTTCCAGCTCCCACAATATCCACCACAATTTGTTTTTATTTTTTAAAGGAAGAAATATAGCTCTGTTGTATAATGTGAATATAAAGACATTATAAAAGCAAATACGTGACTGGTGACACAGTGGTGAATGCATGATATTCACTCGATCGTTAAGAACTAAAGTCTAAAGTTACATTTAAGAACTAAAGTCTTTGAACTGAATGAGGACATTTATTGCTTCTCTCATTGTTTCAGATCTGCCACAGCCGTACTGGTGAAATTAACCCAGTCAAGGTCAGCAACCTTGTGAAGCTGTACGTCCAGCGCTACAAGTACTTCCGAAAACATGGACGCAAAATGGATGAAGAAGACAGGGACGACAGGGAGCAGGGTGGAGCTTTTTAAAATATTATCTTATTCTGCCTTTGGTTGTTGTGGACATCACTATTTTCTGTTCATGTTTATATTGTTTAGTCTACTCTTCTTTATACATTTTTTTGTGTGATTTCACTGTAAATATGTCCAAAAAAAAGGGTCTTGAGAGAACATGTCATGTATAGAAGAGTCAATGGATCCCAATAAAATAAATAAATAAAAAAAACACACTTGAAAATGCAACCAATTAATGATACACGATTGTCCAAAAAAAAAAGAAACAGGAATATTTTTTTTTTTCTTTCAGTCTCATGTCTCGGATGTAAATAGTAAATACACTACTAAATACTCATGCCATGCCAGAAATATACTCATCTCCTATCAAAAATATTTCCTCTACACCCATCTGTGACTTTGCAAATAGTATGCAAGCTTGAGTGGCCACCAGGTTGCTCTACACTTAATACAGTTGAGTAAAGACAGTTGCCACTCAGCTCTTGGATTGTCCTACTGTGTTTTGCTTGACTTGCGTGAATGGGTTACTGAGTTTGAGAATGTTGCTAAATCTTTCACATACAGTATATGACAACTATTCATAAATGGTGCTTAAGTACTCGGTGTTCTGAAACAACCAATGTATATATATATATATATATATATATTTTTTTTTTTTTAGTGTATTTTTTTATTGAAACAGACAAATTTTCTTGTAATTAAAACGATTCACTTCACCATATTCAATGTAAAATATAAAGGCGATGCTTTTAAAGCGTGGAAAATTAACTTCTCTTTGCTCCGGTTGAAAGCTGGCAAACGAGACTTGCGTCTCACTGGTGGAAAAAGTACTTTCAATTTCCTTAAGAAGTACAAATACTGTCTTGCAGACAGGCAGAAGCACTGATTCAACTCGGCAAAAGTAAATTACAGGTTATGAAATTTACGTATAAAAGTAATTTTTTATACTATTATACATTACCCGTTTTGACAACTTAAGGCGCAAGGGGGAAAATCCGCATATAGACTATTATCTTTTATTTACATGTGTAATGCTCGTGCTGAGAACAACAAAAATGGACACAATCAGAACGTACGGGGGGGGGGCACGTCAGAAATCTGTGCAGCCCACCTTGAGGTTTTTATTGCGATTGTAAAATATATTATTTTCTTAGCCCACCCTGAATAAGTCAAGCCCCTTTTAGCTCCGGTAGAGAGAAAAAAACAAATCCGTCCGTCCTTGCTAACAAAATACAATAAGTTATGCTGCATTCAAGAATGGTGTAAAACTGAAATCTCGAAAGTACACAAGAACGCCCCTTCGAACTGAGGTCCGAGTTGCAAAGTCGAAAAAAATAGAATGCACAGACTCGACTTCATCCCTTGCGGGTTCAATCTGACGTCACCCAAAATGGCCATGGAGACGCAGACTGTGAATGGTAAGCATAACTTACAAGACTATAAACTACGATACACGTTGTAGTATTTTCGTCGTGAAGAGAACTTTAAATAAAATAACTTGAAAACGCCGCGGGAAATCGGCGTAGCAAGGGGCAACGCAAGATGGCTGCCGGCGGCTTCACTTGTCCCTATGGTGAGTAGGCGGTGTCAACTACACTTTTTGCAGCACTCGACACGTCTTGTTTTACGTCGGCTGTAGTTGTTGGACGGCATCCCGCCATTTTAATTTAACAGAAGTTCCACAAGCTCCGCGTTTCACTGTAGTAGTTGTCGCATTGCGTTTCCGTGAGCTCGGCAACATTTTTCTTTTTTAATCCTTAACACGCATACACGAAACCCATACCAACTGAACCCAATAGGCGTTTATGTGACTTCCATGCCCTTTAAATTCGATGGTGTAATTTATTTTTCGACGTTGGATGACTGAAGGAAGGTAATAACAGTCCGTGTTCTTGTTAGCATAGCTAGCTTAGTGGTTAACATAGTAAGTGAGCGAAACAAAAGAGTTGCTACACCAAGTGGATTTATTTACGATGTCTTGTAGTATACTTTGATGAACTACGTAAAGCCACTAAACCGATATTTTGGACAACGGTCACTAGGCTTATTTTTAGACGTCAACGCGGAGGTACTTGCTAGTTAGCACGGGAAGCTACTAGCAACCATGTATGCCTTTGTGCACCCAGTTAACCTGACATTAATTGGTTATTGTTTCTAACCACAAGTTTGGCATGTATACATTGTCTGTTTAGGTAAAAAATGACGCAGTTTTTACCCCCGAACCTTCTGGCGCTCTTTGCCCCGCGGGACCCAATCCCTTTTCTGCCTCAACTGGAGAAGTTGCCGCACGAGAAACACCACAACCAACCTTACTGTGGCATCGCCCCGTTTATCAGGCACTTCGAGGTTGGAAGCTTGTCACTTATAGCAGTACACTTCATTTCCCAAGCAGTTTCTCGTGAAAGTACATGTCATTTGTTGTCGTCTTTGATTAGGATCCAAGAGATGCCCCACCACCAACAAGGGCTGAGACTCGCGAAGAGAGGTTAGAGAGAAAGGTGAGTTTGTGACTAAGTTAGAAGCCATTGCACTTTGTGACTCTTTTGATATTGTATAGAATGCATGGGAGGGTGTCAATGTTTGTTTGAAATGACTTGTCTCGATCGAGCGAGCCATTACCGCTATGTAAGTTTGAATCTTCTCCATTTGAAGTGCTGTAAGCTCACTTGGTACTTAAAAATGTGGCTCCGCAGTTTTCCAGCAGAGAAGTGTTCTGCTCACGCCAAACTACAATAGTTGTTGTAGTTGTATGTTGCTATTGCAACAGAATTAGCTGATATCACTGTCAATTACCCGTTTAACTTAACTTGTTTCATTTGCAGAGGCGAGAGAAAATTGAAAGGAGGCAAACGGTGGTGGAAACTGAACTGAAACTTTGTAAGTTTATCCATTGTCAAATGACAAACTAGTTGAGCTGATTCTGTTCTCTGGCCTTGAACATTTTTCCGATATGCATTATTTTAGGGGACCCCCATAATGATCCAAATGCCCAAGGAGATGCCTTCAAGACGTTGTTTGTTGCAAGAGTGGTGAGTATGTTGAACTTATGGCCAAGCGTTTTGACATCATCATTCGTATTTATGCCCCTGCAACTGTTCCTCTCACCTGTCAATAACAATATTTTCTTTGCCTTAGAACTACGATACTACAGAGTCCAAACTTCGCCGTGAGTTTGAAGTCTATGGCCCCATTAAGCGGGTATGTTTACCTACTGTTCCTCACTTATGTAGACATCCTTAGATGTGTGTATTACAAAAAGCTACATTTGAGATTAAGTCAGAGTTGAGATGTCAGTTAATGCTGGGTACCCTTGAAATTCATTTTGAAAATGTATGCAACTGGATTTGCAGCTGTAAAACCCCAAAATGTTATGGGCACATCTTGGGGTTGCTTTAAAGCTAGCCAAGCACAGGAGCACAACACTTCTTGAACAAGTATATATGTATGAAGGTTAGAAGGTGCTTAAAATATGTCACGTTGGAGTTTGCGATTCCTGCAGTGTAGTTGCCATTCTAAATGTTTTAATTTTAAAAGAGCTGAGTGCACGTGGTTATGTTTATTGCATTAGGCTGTGTTTAATAAAGCATCTACAACCACTGTTGATTATGTACCCGTTGCTTGCAGATCCACATCGTCTACAACAAGAGGACGGGGAAGCCTCGTGGATATGCCTTCATTGAGTATGAGCATGAGCGTGACATGCACTGTGAGTACAATTATAGCACTGGGATCACAAAAACATTTAGCACATATTCATCAAGCTGCATTCAGGGTGGTTCTTTCATTGGCACCATCTTCTCATACATTTTTTTGATGGGGTTAGTATCTTTTTAATAGCTTGGATCAGAATTACAGAATTGGGTTTAAAAAAAAAAAAAGAGTCAGAAGTTCTTGTACATGATTTTCACATTGTGCATGTTGAAAACCGCCTCGTGGTCGTGTGATGTTTGTGTGTCTGTTGCGTGTCATCAGTTGACTGAAGGTTTGGTTGTGGAAGGGACTGCTTCATTCAGTGGGGCATCATGGGAAAATTGGGTGGACCAAGAGGTAGAGGTGTGCGTCTACTGTGATCCTGAACCTCTTTGCCTGTGAAAGGGCACGTTGTCTTTTAACTGTTAGGTGATGTAGCTCTGTGGAAGAGCGACTCTGCTGGTTGGACTCGATTGGTAAGCACAAGGTTAGAATAGTCACTTCATCCAGTGGGGTATCTGCTGGAAATATCTATTATTGACTTTTAAGGAACCTCAACTTTAGAGTTGGCACTTTCTTGGTGGTCTTCAACTCTGGTCATGGTGAGATAATTAAATCAAAATTTCACCATATTGAAGTATTTTAATTTGTTTTTTGATGCCACATTTGATCATATATAACTGTCTGATTAGACAAGTGGGTGGTGTCATTGAACATGATGACTTCTTTCGAGGATGTTGGCGCCATTAGCTCTGCAAGACCAGAGTTGCGGATCACAGCAATGTAGCCAAGCAAAGGGAGAAATGGAGAGGGGAGGCGGGTTTAAACGTCATATTAACTGTGTGTTGTTCTCGTTGCCACTGCAGCCGCCAATCTGTGATGGCTATTGGCCAGAGCTGGCTGGCAGATGATGATGATGATGATGGTGGTTATGATACATCTACACCCTACTACCACTGCTCAGTGTATGGTTGGTATAATGGGTTTGTATGATGGGTAAGATTTCTTTCCACCCTCCATCTCCTATACAGGGAAGAGGAGGTACGTTCAATGGGAAAAGTTTTTTGTTTTTTTTGTTTTTTTTACTGGAAAGGCCCAGGAGCTTTCCAACCAGTTAATTTGCAACTTTGACTTTGACCATTGAACGCACCCTTGAACATCTAGCCAATTTAATGGTACCCAATGACTCTGCCCTTTTTCTTAAAGCCACCTTTGGTTGCTGCTCAGAACTTGTTCTTATCTGTCGAAGATGTAGATGCAGAGATGCATGGCGAAAAACTAAAAAGCTGTTTTTACTATTGCACCACTGTCATGGTTGGTGGCAAAGTAGTGACACCACTTCTTGGATGGTAGGCATTCTTTGCATAGGATGTCACGGAAAGCTAGAAAACATCCATTATATCACTTATTGTGAGGACAGTCAATATCATACCCATTTTATCCATGTTGGTTGGTTGCTTGCTTGCTTGTTTAGGAATGGCAGGAATTGTTCACTAGACTTGAAAAGATTGTTCTGGTAGGATCTGTACCATTTAATTTGTATCGAGGCACTGAAAGATTTACATTTTATTTACCAATCAATGATCTTAAATGTATTGCAAGAAGATGGTTAGGACAGCTAATTCTGTTAACAATCCCTTATTGTAGTTAATGATCTAATCTATTGAACTAGTGCTATTAATTCTAAGATGGCTTTAATCAAAAAAGGCAGATGTATTTTCTTGGCAATTCTGATTATGGGGCCATTTCTAAATTATTTTTTTCATTACATATCCAAGTAGTCAAATTTAGCTACAGTGTTCTTAATTCCAGTAATGAATTCAAGCTCATCAGGACGTACTGTTTTTTTTCCCCCCTCCCCTATTGGAATAAGGTTTATTTATAATGGGTGAATAATTTAAGATAGAAGCAAATTCTGTCACACTTTAGTGGTTAGTCTTTGTAGCATGGCATTACTGGCTCCTATTAATTGGATGGAGTTGCGTAAAGGCAACTTCTGCCTTTTAGGCAGGTTTTATTTTTTATTTTTTATTTTTTCCCCTTTCCCCCTTTGGCCAGTTTTTGGAGTACCGGTGGGGGTTTGGTAAGGCCCTGTCAGTAGATGGCATTTAAATGGCATCCTTAGTGAAGAGAGGAAGTGGAGGGGTTGTGGTAAGGCCCCTGACTGATGTTGTGATGAAGTGAATTCTCGTGTTGAGGGGTTGTGGTAAGGCCCTCTGACTGAGCTTTTGGGACTCATAAGGTCAATGAGAGATTCTGTCTTGCCTCAATGGGGGGTTTTGGTAAGTCCGTGTTCTTCAACATCAAGATGGTAGCAACGTCATTCTGCACCAGACAGACCAGTGTAGCAGACAGGAAGAGGCGTCCCAATGTCACAGTTCGTCATTTGTGCAAGATGGATCAACAAACTTGGTGTGGTATCATTGGGTGAGGTGTGAGACACATTGTGAATGAGAGTGCCTTTCTATTGGTTTCTTTATTGTGCTGCTCTTGCATTGGAGGATGGTAAGCAGGTTCAAGTCCGATCGAAAGGCTCATGTCCTATACGATGTAAAATAGTCTTCACAAAATATACATTTGGAAAACCACCAATCTGATAGATTCTTATTTTATTTTTTATCTAGCGTGTGTGCGTGTGCGCGTTCATTTTTGTCTTTGTTACAATGTGGGGCCCATACACGTGTTTTTCCAGGTTTAACTACCGTTGTGAGGACCGACTTGAAATTGCAGGGACATTTTGGTGGTCCCCACAAGTTCAAGTCAAGTCATCTTTATTTATATAGCGCTTTCAAAGTCGTACAGACCTCTTTTTGAGGGTCAAGACTTGGTTTTAGAGTTTGTTTGAATTGGGCTATGGTTGAGGTTAGGGTAAGGGTTGGGGTAGGTAATCATTTTTGATGGTTGAGGTTAGGGAAAGGCGTTATGTCAATGAGAAGTCCCCATGATGATACAAAGACAAACGTGTGTGTGCGTGTGCGCGCGTGTTTACTAATTTTTTAGTTGTTGAGCATTTATACAAGTTTGCATCTTAAGATGTGTAAATACAATATTTGTATAACCACAATGACAACTAAACTACCCCAGCAAGCTTGCTAAGACAAGTGAATGCTATAACAAAGCGAGCGATGAATTTAGTGCAATAACACTCACATATTTTCACTAACTCTTGGCACAAAACTTGCCACTGCAAGTTATTTAGGACTTGAATCAATTTACATGGACTTAATACATAAGTTTTATTTAATACAGAATTTAAGATGGATTTAATAGATGTAGTAAAACCACCGCTGGTCACAGTGATGTAACTTAAAAAGTGGATGTTGAGTTACACAATAAGAGAACATTGAACATTCATCGGGTGGAAGGAAGTCTACTCCCATTATCCTTGGGCTTTTATCCAGAGAGCAGCCCTCTTGGCTTCACCTGCTCCTGGTCAGTATGCTAAAGCACTGTTTGCTTCCTTGGCTGAAGTGATGCATCAGACTCTTATAACCTGCGTGTCTCTTCTCCCCACTCCTCTTCTCCAGCTTCCTACAAACATGCAGATGGCAAGAAGATTGATGGCAGGAGAGTGCTGGTGGATGTTGAACGAGGACGCACCGTCAAAGGATGGCACCCTCGTAGACTAGGTCAGCAGAGTGGTTTCCAAAAGCGTTATTGAACAGTTGTAATCATGATAGAAGTTAACCGTATATGTGTTTGTTTGACTCAGGTGGAGGATTAGGAGGGACCAGAAGAGGTGGTGCAGATGTCAACATCAAGCACTCTGGCCGAGATGATGCATCGCGCTATGATGATCGACCTCTGGGAGGGTAAGATATCCTTTTTTTTTTCTTCTTCTTTTTTTTGAGAACGCCATTAAAATTGAAGCCTGTGTTCACTGATTTTCTTTGTCTTAACTACTTTGTAGTGACCGAGAACGTGGCGAACGTCGGGAGCGTAGCCGTGACAAGGAGAGAGAGCGTCGGAGGTCCCGTTCCCGTGAACGCCGCCGCCGCACCCGTTCCCGCGAGCGTGAAAGGGAGAGAGACAGGCAGCCAGGACCAGGGGAGGATGGCACCCCTAGCGGTCGGCGTCGAGATAGAGACCGTGATCGTATGGCGCCACCTGGAGGAGACGGCAGGAGTAGGGAAAGGAGTAGGGATCGCGACAGGAAGAGGAGAAGTAGAAGTCGGGATCGCAAGCGTGAGCGCGAGAGGGTAAAGGGGCCTGAAGGTGAGGAAGTCAGCCAGGGAGATGGGGGCCCTGGTGGCCCCGATGGCGAGCGAGTGCCGGAAGAAGCTGAAGGAGAAGCAGTTGAGGGGACAGAGGAACGCAGGGACAGAGAAAAAGATAGGGACCGCAGACGCAGCCATAGGGACAGAGACAGGCGTAGGGGGGACCGGGACCGAGACAGGGATCACAAGAGGGAGCGGGGAGACCGAGACAGGGGTGAACGCAGAGAGGAGCGCCACGGCTCCTTGCGGGAAGACATGGGCCCTCAAGATGAAATGGTCAATGAGGAGGCAGAAGCACCACCCAACATGGAGGAGTACAGTCAAGATGGAATGTTGGACCAGCAGTCTGTGCCTGATGAATACGCTTCTGGTGAGAATGGCTACAAGATTGAGGCAGCACCTGGAGATGAGTACTAACTTAGCTGTACATCCCTTCAGGCTCACTCATATATAAAAAAAAAAAAAAGTAATATTCTACTGTACCATGACTCCCTAAATTAATTCTACGGAAAAGCTACCATAAAGACACAACATATCCCACCTTCCTATAAACATAAAATGATGCCGTTGGTTCCAAATGGTGTTTCACACAGTGGATTTGCCCAACTTATTTGTGCTGCTCACTTGAGTTTTCAGCAATTCAAGATATTTTCTTTTGCCCTTCGTTTGAGGAAGGCAGCCCAAAACACAAGCTGTCTCATTTTATTTCCAGCTTTATTAAAAATTAGATTCTACGTCCAATTGGTAACATACTTTCGGTTTAGTGTTTGTGAGATTGGAAGTTAATTGTGACAATTCGCAAATGTTTTGTTTAAAATTCAATTAAAAATTTTTTAATTATCTTTGGCTCTCCTTGACTCTTGTCCTAACCTTGTCTGCAAGATTAATTTTAACGGTATTCATGAGTTCACAAACCCCCTAGAATCCATCTTGTACTGAGCCCACTTATTTTCACCACTCAGTCACAAAGCAACACTGTGTTTGGGGAATGGATATGCCGATGTGACGAAACAAAAACGAGAAGTGCCAGAATTTTTGTCCACTTTGGGTTACCGTGATCATCTCTTTCTACACTAATATGTGTGAGTGTGTCAAGTGTATTTATATAGCCCTTTATCACACAAGAGTCTCAAGGGGCTTCACATGCCCACAGTTGACAAATATCAACTGAAATATCCCCTGATCGAACCACAAGAGAGCAAGGTAACAAAAAATCAGGGGGAAAATGAGGAACTTTTGGAAGGGGAGACAGATGTGGTAATCCCCTTTCCAGGATGATGAGGCTGCAATGGATGCTGAATGGGCAACAATTTATATAGTTTGTGATACTAAACAATATTAACTAGTAGGGGTGTGAATTGCCTAGTACCTGACGATTAGATCCGTATCACGATTCGATTCGATACCGATTAATCCCGATATGAATTTACAAGTCAATTGTTACGATTTTTTTACTCAATTTAGAAAATACCATTCAGTAAACTTGTACATGTACACTGTAAGATTTGTATGAAAATTTATTATTGATTGATCTCAAACTTCAGTGTTATAACTGTGAGCCACTGTATTTAACAAACAGGTCGTAACCTTTTTCATGTTAGAACAGTATTAAAATAAAATAGTAAGGCTTAATGTTCCATTAATATAACATTCTTCCATGCTTAAGGTGTTAAAGTTAGACGTTTTGTTGAATATTTTTTCATCAAAATGGATGTTAAAAAATCGATTCAGCTGCCTATTGAATCGATTCCTGAATTGCGTGCTGTAGTATCGCGATATATTGCCGAATTGATTTTTTTTTATCACCTACTACTACAACTATTAACTAGAATGGTGTGAAACTTAAGAAGTTGAAGCACTGCAAGAAGACGTCGTCAGGGAAGTGGGTCCTCAACCAAATCCAGCCCGGTAGGTCGGGGCAGCTATCTCCATGATGGCAACTTCTAGGTGATGGTCGGCCTCGGATCTCTGTAAAAGCTGGTAGGCCTGCTGGCAAATTGTATGACCATGGAGTCATTAAGCGGGTGAGCTGGATAGCTGTTAATGTTAACAAGCTAAGCCGTTATCCAATCAAGTGTAGACATGCAGCTAGTGTATAAATGTGTTTGTTCAATAAAACAATTGAAAATATACAGGCTGATGTGCAGGCATTACGATTTGTTCTAACTAGCAGTGGTAGGCTTCATTAAATTATTGTAACCATCCATCCATTTTCTTGACCGCTTATTCCTCACAAGGGTTGCGGGGGGTGCTGGCGCCTATCTCAGCTGGCTCTGAGCAGTACGCGGGGGACACCCTGGACTGGTTGCCAACCAATCACAGGGCACAGAGAGACGAACAACCATCCACACTCACAAGCACACCTAGGGACAATTCAGAGCACCCAATTAACCTGCCATGCATGTCTTTGCAATGTGGGAGGAGGCCGGAATGCCCGGAGAAGACCCACGCGGACACGGGGAGAACATGCAAACTCCACCCAGGAAGGCCGGAGCCTGGACTCAAACCGGAGTCCTCAGAACTGGGAGGCGGACGTGCTAACCACTCGATCACCTTATTGTAGCTAACGTTTGCTAATTAATTAGCAAAGCCATTAAGTTATTTTTTAATTGTGAAACGGGGGGAAATTGTCATCAGTTGGTGGATTCTGCAAAACAATATGGAAAATAATTCAAAAATACATCATACAGACTGAGAATACTGTAATGCAATGGGCGAATGATTACTATAATAGTCAATTAAAATGTAATGAAACATTTAGCAAAATATTCAAATTTATCAGAGCAATAAATATTAAATTGCGTTCAATATTAGACTTAAATTTAGCTCTTAACAATGGACAATTAAGAACATCTGGGCTTTTCTAATATTTCTGCAATGCAACGCTTGAGAACAGATTTCGCCTGTGACGTGCATACAAACCAGGCAGATTGTTAAACAACTTTGCATCTCACTTTGAAATCAAAGTAATCCTCACAAATCAAATTAAAATGATCCACAAGCTGTGTTTTCTTTTTTTTCTTTCTACCCCAAAGAGCGGAGCGTGTCCTTTCACGAGTGATAGGATTGGATTGGGACCGGACTTACCTTTGAATGGCGAAAATCTACTTGATGCCCACTGAAATGCTTTAGGAAAACAATTTAAAAACAAAAACAAAAAAAACTTTAAAACAAAAAAACAAACGCTGACAAACATTCCCCAATCCATATGCCTTTTCCATGAAAAACTGGGGGTGGGGGAGGTTTAGGTCGCTTGCACATCGTAATGCATCATGGGAGTTTTTCCTTCGGGCGCCATATTGGGTGTCCGCCGGTTCACAAGGTACACTCGCGAGTTACACGGTAGAGCTCATCAACCTGATGTAATTTTCGCAGTATTTTCACGATTTACCGGAAGATCAAAAACAACGATACAGGCAGAAGGTGTCTCTGTGTGGCGGGATTGATCCTAATTACGTCCTGACCAAGGGTGATTTTTTTTTTGACGGAGAAAGCTTGCTGGCCAAATGTGACATCTCTGGACATCTTTCCCTACCTCGTGTTGACAACATGCTCCATAACACGCCAACAAATCCCTGGAGGCTTACAATTATTTTGTAAGCGGGTGGATACAGAGTGTAAACTTTAACATCGCATCAGAAGAAACTGTTGCTGTTGCACGTAAGTAAACCACATGGTGTTGGTAATTCTGCACACAAAAATGTTGATTTGTTCTCAGGCTTCCTGTTATCATTGTGTTTACATGCACAGCTGGCTTTACCTGATGTGGTTTTTCTAATCATTTTATAACAGGCAAATATGGCAGAGCGTATAAGAATAAAAAGTAACTGCACAGCCTCCCCGTGGCTTAATTAAATTTAATGCTACCCTTTCACTAGTTACATGTTACTTAATCAACTTATTCTAAATGGTTAAGGTTAACCACTCTCAGAGGACGTATTTTTAGTTTCAGTTTCCAGTACAATAAAACGTGTTCATGGTAACTACTGAGCATACTGACAGCTTTTCTTATGATCTCACGGTTAAGGAGGCTGTCACAACACCCAATTTCTGTCTGGTGCCAGATGGCAACAATTCCCATCACTTGTCACGACAACACCAATAGTATTACCAGGTATGTATGGCTTTACTTTTTGTAGTTTCTTATTTAATTTTATGTTTCATATTTTCATTACAATGTTTGTCATATTTTCAGATTCAGGCACAGATGAGTTTAACTGGACGGACTTCTGCGACTTTGTGGTGTGGACAAAGTGTGATTGAGCGAGTCCACCCAGATCGCTCGTTTTGGCCAGCTGGAAAAGCCAGAGTTTTTTTCCCCCCCAAAGTCCCCTCCTTACCTGAACTGCTCGGGAGAGCATTTACTAGATCAGCAGTGGACTTCCAGTGTTCCTGCTCAGCCGCTGTCACCTACCACTTGCTCATGTACTTCAAAGATGCGGAATAAAGTAGTTTTTTGTGCTGCAGCAGATTGTAAAATCAAATGATATCACTTGAAGTGTGCCAATCTAGACTGCCAAAAGGACAGTGGTTTTGTGACAAGTGTGAAACAAGGATTATTGGGAAAACTGTAACACAGTACTGGTACTTGTCTTACATTAAACAAATTTAAAAGAGAGCAACTTTTTCCTCTGTACACAGCATAATGAAAGTCATTGCGTACCCCATCAACATTACATCATACCGTCATCTCAGGATGGTAGGCACCTGTGCTAAAATAAACTACATTAATTAACAGTTCAATTTTTAACCCTGAAATTACTACATCTAATCATTATTCACTTCATTTTTTGTGCTTTTAGAAATAATAGAGATTTATGCCATTACTTGAAGAGGGACCATATTGCACATTGAGTCAAATCCTGTCATTTGTATTATGTATAGCTTTGTAAACAAACCCAACAATAGAATTTGTATAAACGCTGCCTTTATTAGCGCCAAACAAACAGTCGCATGTTGTCCTCCTCCAATGCTTTGATGCTCGCCTTCGTTTCCATCATGTCATTGGCAATCAAGTCGGTGTGGCATGAGATCCCTAAAGAAAAAAATAAAGAAAAAATCACAAAAAAATACGGTTCCAGTAATAGGTTTAATATAGTAAAGTAGTATAGTTTTTTTGTCAGTGTAAAAGAAATGTACATATTTTGTTGCATTTTTTAATGTATGAACATTGCTACAGGCAAATACTTATTTCTATAAACACTTCCAAATGTCTCTAAAATATAAGGTGCGTGTACACACACAAACATAAACACATACATTCACTCATGCATACAATATATCATGTAATGAATTCTGAGTGGCATACCAGAGTCAATGATATCAGCAGTACTTGAGGGTACAGGTTACTGGAGCCATCTGGCTGCATAACTGCAACAATCTCTGCCACTTCGAGTCGTCTTTTCTTTGCTTGTCTCTCCTGTGCACGTTCATATCTTGGCACCGACTGGGCTGAGACATAGATGTTGTAACTTGGGACCCAACTTTAATGTTGGAGCCCAGTCGGGATGATTGGACAGAAAAACGGGCGCAGGGCGACCTGTTAAAATAAACAAATATATAAACAAATAAAATATGGAAAGACTGGTTATTTTACCGCAGTAGGGTGGCCGTGAATAAGTTCTTTAGCATGATGTGTAGGCTACCGGGGGTCTGTTTTCTTGCATCAGCCCCTTCTGTCTCTTTTTTTTCCCCAAGTTTACATTTTGCCACCAAAAAACATGTTATCGGCATTAAAAGCCCAAGACTAATCAATCCAATTTCAGCAGTAAACACTTTGCACTGGCACTACTTGGGTGAAAATGTTCGATGTTAGCTTTCGGCTAACGTCCGCTAGCCAGCTTGTACAACCGAACTTGCTTGCTCATGAATCCAAAACATAAGCAACTTGCCCATATATGGGCGGTCGAAACGTTATTAATCCTCATGCATTAAATAAAGGTAAACAAGCTTACCGCTCACAAAGTGATCGCTGCACACACGAGCCCAAAGTAGCGACTTCCCTCCGGAGTCCGCACTCCTCTGTCTCCAGGCCCTGGTTCCTAATTATTTTCGGAATTCGGAAAAAAGACCGACCATTTTCCCCCTTGGCTTTGTTCGAACAGCCAACGATGCAGCAACAATGTACCATTTTAAACGCAGAAAACAAACGTGATAGATACGTGTTAGACCGAATCGCTACGTAAATGGAGGCCACCCAGCATGGCGACTACGAGAAATCCGAGGCGGAAGTGACGACATGTGCAAGCGACCTATAAACACAAATCCAATCGCCGATTGTGCGTGTGCGTGTGCGTGTTTTATACTGCAGCGACATCTGCCGGACATAGTGTCGCATTGTAATATATATTACATATTATGTAGATGCATTTTCTAAACGGTGTTTAAAATCTGACTTTAAAGTCGGTTATCGCTGCAAGGGTTAGCGTAGCAAATGTACGATAGGTCGCTTTTCGACGTACGCAGACGCCACGCCCCCGTGTACGTCGCCACTCATCCGTCAGTGATTTCCCCCCTCGTAAAGAGCGTCTCTTGTCCTTTCGCCGCTGATCCTCGGTCCCCGGTCCGCCGTCTGACGACTGCCGAATGATGGAGCAGGCAATGCTGTGAAAACGAGACTGAGTGACAAACGAGCAGGCAGGCACTCGAGTGATGATGTCCTCTTACTACCATCCAGGCAAGGAGGCAGACATGGCGGCCATGGCGGAACCGCTCTGCTTAGAAAGAGGTACTGTACTGTACACTACAGGATTATAGATTAATGAATTGTCGTATATGTATTTACTTGTTACACATATGGAAATTCGACACAAACATTCCTCATTTTCACATAGGATTTATGGTAATGAACAAATTAATATTATTTAATTGTAAAACTGTGCGCTGGTTGGTTCCATTAGGACATGTACAAAACAGGTGTGAATATCACAATTCTTGGTCACTGACGTCACAGGTAAATGTGGACAGGGTGCGGTTAACCATGGGTGCAATTTAAGGGTTATTAGTTGGCTGCGTGATAAACTGCGCTCGTGAACTGTAATCCGTTACTCACGACTTTGACGGCAGCCCAAGTGAATGGTGCTTGCGAGGTCAAGGGGATAAAACGGTCTCAATTTTGTTTTAATACTGAGAGAGTGCCAAATGTACCTCCCACCCTCCTTTCTTAAAACAGGCCCACCCAGCGTTTACAGTAAACCTCTGTCAAGGGCGGTTCTAGACCACCTGGATGCTCCAGGCAAGATCGGACCTGAAAGCCAACCTAATATAATTGTTTTCATATTATGATCATGAAATTGATATAATTATGCACGTGTGCTCAATGCTGAGAACACTACATTTGAGATGAACAGCTATTTTCAGTAACATCCCTCCTTCATGTTTACATTTTGTTTAATGTAACATTTAGGTAGGGAAGGGCGAGTACCGATACCAGGTATCAGTATCGGGCCGATACCAGCCTTTTTTCAAGTACTCGAGTACTCGTGACGCTGATGAATATAAGCGACCGATGGCAGAGGGGGAAGACGTTAAGTGAGTCCTCCTTGCCTGTAACTGGCGCTAGCTTGCAGCAGTTTTTCACCAAAATCTCACCGGTTTGGAAATACTTCAAAATTGTGAATCTTAAACTAAAAGAGCATTTTTGTGTTTTATTTTGAGTGTTAAGACTATTGAAGAGTGACTGTGCTGTCAAAATTAAAGGAAATATATTTGTTTAAAAATATCTTTTAGTGATTTTTTTTTATTTGTCAAAATGTACTACTGGTATCGGCAGTTGGTATCGGTATCGGTGAGTACTGAGGGTCTGAGTATCGGTATCGGTATCGGTCTGAAAAAAAAAGTGGTATCGAACATCCCTACATTTAGCCTTTATCAGAAAATCTAACGGAACATACTCTTAAATTTCCAAATCTTCCAAGCCTCCAAAACTTAATTTTCTCTTTCATATTAAGCAACAATAAATAATAACTCACGGAAGTCACAAAAAAAAAAAAAAAGGATGGGAATAACTGCATATGAGTACAATTTTAATCATGAATAGAATAGAAAATATTTGCTGAAGTGATAAATTCATGATTAAGTTAAGCGATAGCAGTTGTGCCGCCTTTAGTTTGAGTTTGCAAGCTGGTTTAAAGAGACATTTGCTCCACTGGGTGTTGTACTCATTACCGGTTCCAGTCACTCGAGCTTTGTATGCGTGTTTGTGTGTGTCTGTTAGATGTGTGTAGGGTGATTGAGCTGTTGGATCGGCTGCAGCGCAGAGGTGAATTGCCTCCTCCCAAATTGCAGGCCTTGCAGAGAGTGTTGCAGAGCAAGTTTTGTGCTGCCATCAGAGAGGTATGAAGCTATCAAATTGTATTTATTTATTTATTTATTTATTTATTCATCTATCTATTTATTTTTCTGTTCATTGAAACACTTTCTGTTCTCCTTAGATCCCCAAATTATACTTCACCCTATGGAAAACATCCCTATGAATTAATTTTATGCTAAAATAACAGCTTCAAAAATAATTTGACGGTCGGTGCACAAGCAAGCAGTAATAAAGACCATGTTGAATAAAGTATGCAACTACAAGATATAGGTCGGAGGTGCTGGTGAGCCATGTCCGACAGATTAAAGATTACATTACATCTTTAAATAGCTTAACAATACTAAACATTTCTTATTTTTTTTTAAAAGTGTTGTGTTTGTGTTACCAGTTGCTCAATGTGTGTCGTATTCAGTACGTTTATGTTTAATTTATGTTGGTCTATGTTTAGATTTTTTTTTTTAAACAAACCATAACTTTAGGTTGTATAAAAAAGAATGACATCGAGGTTAATTCCACGTACAAGTTGTATTGCTCATCTGAGGATTGCTTGTGAAATTACAAATTTGTATGTTTAGATTTTGGCTGTCTGATTAATTGGTCTAACATTCTTTTTTTTTCTTTCTTTTTTTTTTCTTTACCAGTTAATCTCGCGGGCTGGATCAAATCCCTTTGTGGGCCTGATCTGGCCCGCAGGCCGTATGTTTTGATACCACTGTACTGTAGACTACAGTCTCTTCCAACTGATGCACGTACAAATTGGCTAGTTGCTGGAACCAATTTATACAGGACTGTCTCAGAAAATTACAACATTGTGATAAAGTCCATTATTTTCTGTAGTGCAATTAAATAAGCAAAAATGTCATACATTCTGGATTCATTACAAATCAACTGAAATATTGTAAGCCTTTTATGATTTTAATATTGCTGATTATGGCTTACAGCTTAAACAAAACTCAAATATCCTATCTCAAAATATTAAAATATTTCCTCAGACCAAGTTAGAAAAGCCATATTCAGCCATATTAGAACAATAAAAGGCTTGCAATATTTCAGTTGATTTGTAATGAATCCAGAATGTATGGCGTTTTTGCTTATTTAATTGCATTACAGAAAATAATGGACTTTATCACAATATTCAAATTTTATGAGACAGTCCTGTAGAGGAAAATGGGTACGAACCAGGTGTAAAACCAACCAGGTCATATATATATATATATATATATATATATATATATATATATATATATATATATATATATATATATATATATATATATATATATATATATATATATATATATATATATATATATATATATATATATAATTAAAAACAAACAAACATTTAAATATATTTCCTGACATTTTGGGGGTGACAAAAGTTGTTACTCAGCTTAGTAGGCATCAATTTAAACATACAGTACATCGTGTCAGTGGTGTTATCCTCCCTACTTGAAAGCTGCAATTTCTTTGACTATCTTAATTCAAACAAAGTAATACAACCCCAAGCAAAAAGTATGGAATCACCAGTCTTGGACGGGCACTCGCTCAAATGTTTTATTCTGGAGATCAAACTCAGATAAAAAGAATGAAACAGTTGTGAGGTCATTCCAAAGTGCAACATCTTGGCTTTCAGAAACACTAAAAGAAATGAAGAAAAAACATTGTGCTGGTCAGTCAATGTTACTTTTATAGAGGAAGTGCTGGGAAAAAAACACATGAACCACTCCATTCTGAGGAAAAAAAATATGGAATCATGAAAAACAGAAGAAAAAGAAGAAGGAAAAACAATCAAAACACATGACTAGTTTTTAGTAGCACCACCTCTGGCTTTTATGACAGCTTGCAGTCTCTGAGGTATGAACTTGATGAGTGACAAACAGTATTCTTCATCAATCTGGTGCCAATTCTGTTTGATTGCAGTTGCCAGATCATCTTTGCAGAGCCTTGCCGTAGACCTTTTTTTTTTCAATTTCCACCACAGGTTTTCAATTGGGTTGAGATCTGGGCTGTTTGCAGGCCATGACATTGACTGCATGCGTCTTTCTCCAAGGAATCCTTTCAACTGTTTTTGCTCTTTGGCATCTTGGAAAATGATTTCATCATCCCCAAACATTTTTTTAAATTGAAGGGATAAGAAAGCTGTCCAAAAAGTCAATGTAAACTTGTGCATTTATTGAAGATTTAACCACAGCCATCTCCCCAGTGTATGGAGTTAAATTGGGGCCAAAAGTTTTGTACTTGAAAAAATAAAACTTGAAACTGAAAATTGTTGTGTTGATCTTGAATTTCACAAAATATAAAAAGGTATTCAAAATAAAAATAAGCATGTGAAAAGTTTTTTCGTGTCAAAATTAATTTTGATTCACTTCGGTCCTGCCTTTGAATAAATTATTTATTTTCATTTTTTGCTTCCATATATATTTTGACATTTGAGGTCTTATTTTTTTCAGTTGCATGTTTTTTTTCTTTTCAGATTCAGATCTTATTTTTTTGGGTTTCAACACATTTTTCAGTTTCAAAACTTTTTTTTTCACTTTCAGATCTTTTTTTTTTAGTTTCAGACTTTTGGCCCGAATGTTACGTGGGGGCGTGGTGACAACTGAGCGGGGCGTGGAATCATGAGTGACAGCTGCACAAAAGCGCTTTGGAAACACCCCCCAGTGACAGTGCCTTCAGGGAACGTAGGAATTAAGAGAACTCTTAACTCAACATATATACCCCATTTTCGTGTGATTGGCAGCATATGAATTAATGCCAGTGACAAAATTCCACTTCAAAGTCTGTTTTAGACAGTACTGAGCAGTGAGCACCAATTACGGTCTAGCAGCAATAGGTTGTGCCAGGTTTGCCGTACAACAGCGACGTTTAAGCGTCTAATATGTCCGATGTCGATGTCGGCATTGTGAACGCATCGTATTCTCCCGCTGGCGTCCGGCCGGTTGCCGTCAGGACAACCGAATGCACGGGTGAGACATGCTAAACAAGTGTTGCAAAATCATAACAAACAGTAAGGGGCTGTTTTGTGACAACATATTTTTTGCCGTGACGCATTATAAATGGGGGACTTTGTCAAAGCTGAGCTAACGTTAGCATGAAGTATCGGCCACAAGCAAGCACTGCGTTTGTAAACAACTGAGGTAAAGCTAGCCACCTTTTGTTTTTACGCGGTCAACTCCGCCGCGCTTCATTTTTTTCTGTTCGCCCTTTTGTAGGATTTACGTTAGTGTGCTCGAAGAGACGCTTTCACGGAGAAAGAGGTCCGCTTTTCAAAATGAAGGATCGGTTTTCAAAAATCAAATTCAATTAAAAAAAAGAGACTTGAAACTGAAAAAAAAAGATCTGAAAGTGAAAAACGATTTGAAAGTGAAAAAAAAAGTTTTGAAACTGAAAAAATGTGTTGAAACCCAAAAAATAAGATATGAATCTGAAAAGAAAAAAACATGCAACTGAAAAAAATAAGACCTCAAATGTCAAAATATATATGGAAGCAAAAAATGAAAATAAATAATTTATTCAAAGGCAGGACCGAAGTGAATCAAAATTAATTTTGACACGAAAAAACTTTTCACATGCTTATTTTTATTTTGAATACCTTTTTATATTTTGTGAAATTCAAGATCAACACAACAATTTTCAGTTTCAAGTTTTATTTTTTCAAGTACAAAACTTTTGGCCCCAATTTAACTCCATACCAGTGCCTTTGCCTGACATGCAGCCCCATATCATCAAGGACTGTGGGAATTTGGATGTTTTCTTTAGGCGGTCCTCTTTGTAAATCGCAGTGGAACGGCACCAAACAAAAGTTCCAGCGTCATCACCTTGTCCAATGCAGGTTCGTGACTCATCACTGAAGAGAACCTTCATCCAGTCATCCACAGTCCATGATTGCCTCTCCTTAGCCCATTGCAGTCTTGTTCTTTTTTGTTTAAGCGTCAATGATGGTTTCCTTTTAGCTTTCCTGTATGTAAATCCCATTTCCTTGAAGCGATTTTGCAGACTTCTGTCACATACATTGACTCCAACTTCCTCCCATTTCTTCTTCATTTGTCTTGTTGTGCATTTTCTGTTTTCAAGACATATGGCCTTTAGTTGTTTGTCTTGACGCTTAGATGTCTTCCTTGGTCTACCAGCACGCTTGACTTTAACAACCTTCCCATGCTGTTTGTACTTGGTCCAGATCTTCGATAGAGCTGACTGTGGACAGCCCACATTTTTGGCAACCATACATGTAGTGCTACCTTCTATAAGAAGTTTGATAATCCTGTCTTTGGTCTCAAGAGACATTTGGAGCCATGATTCTTGCCAATCCACTTGATCCAGCAGCCCTCCAAGGTGTGATAACTGCACTGTTTTAACGCTGACTAACGAGCAGATGTCATTTGAGGAAGGTGCCCAATTAAGGAAAGGAAATTGACTGAGTGTCTTTATTTTCTGATCAAAATGGAGTGGTTCCATATTTTTTTCCTCAGAATGGAGTAATTCCATATTTATTTCCCTGCACTTGCTCTATAAAAGTAACATTTACTAACCAGCACAATGTTTTTTTTCTTCATTTCTTTTAGTGTTTCTGAAAGCCAAGATGTTGCACTTTGGAATGACCTTGCGACTATTTCATGCTTTTTATCTGAGTTTGATCTTCAGAATAAAACATTTGAGCGAGTGCTCGTCCGAGACAGGTGATTCCATACATTTTGCTAGGGGTTATACACATTGTTGCTTAAAACTTTGCAGCATTTCCACCATCTTTTTTAGACTGAGTATCCGTCTGTGTTCTGTCAGGTATACGAGCAGCTGTACGAGACGCTAGACATTGTCGGAGGACCAGAGGTGCGAGCGCAGGCGACAGCCAAGGTATTACAAGCTAACTAAATACTAGACATCACATACTGTATTTTCTATGGCATAGGCCTTTAATAGGCGGCTGTCGGTTTTATTCATGTTTTTGTTGGTTCTGATAGCCTCAAAGTCAGTCATTGTTAAGAAAATATGTTTAGCTCAATAACTGAGGCACTGTGGTGGTGTGAATGTTTTTGGTTTCAATGCGCTCTGCTATGTCGTAGTACAACTGGTTTTGTTTTTTTGTTTTCCCAATCAATCTTTATTTGAGACCTCTTTGACAATGTGAGGAGTTTTTGTTCTTTTCAACCTGCCCAGGCCACAGTGGCAGCGTTTGCAGCCAGCGAGGGCCACGCGCACCCACGGGTGGTGGAGCTGCCTAAGACGGACGAGGGGCTGGGCTTCAACATCATGGGGGGCAAAGAGCAGAATTCCCCCATCTACATCTCCAGAGTGATACCCGCGGGGGTGGCCGATCGTCAGGGGGGGCTGAAGAGAGGAGACCAGCTGCTGTCTGTCAACGGCGTGGTAGGAAACAGCTGAAATGTACAAATGCAGGGAGCAATATGCTTGTGTCAAGCTTAGCCTTCGCTACAAATGAGCTCTGTCGAATGTTAGCAATAGCTAGCAAGAGCATGTTTGTGGCTGTGCAGACTGTGGAGGGGGAGCACCACGAGAAAGCCGTGGAGCTGCTGAAGGCCGCCCAGGTTTCCGTCAAGCTGGTGGTGCGCTACACACCAAAGGTGCTGGAGGAAATGGAAGCTCGCTTTGAGAAGATGAGGACTGCCCGCAGGCGACAGCAACATACCAGCTACACGTGAGACCGCTCGCCACATGCTAAGGATGAATGATTGTTCATGTATTGATTGTGCCTTGAAGCAAATGAGCCTCTGTTATTTCGGTTTCGGCTCGTTTACAATCGAAAGGGAAACTTCATCATTATTTGCTTCAATTTGAAAGTGTCCACAGAATGTCTGCCTTACAGTGAGTGAAGGTGACGTAACGTTTTTTGAGATACAAGCCATTACTTGGTCGATTTATTTTATGTTTGATTTTTTTCTATTTGTTGCCAGCTAAAAATTTCAGTGTGCAGGTACTGTAGTTGTCAGGTACTGTATGCTGCCGCTCAAGTGAGGTGACAAAAAAAATAGTGCAAAACATCCCAAACTGAATAATGGCATTTCAGTTCATTTCAGTGAAGAAAATGAAACTGATATTTGACTAAAATGATTATGAGTTTTAACTCAAAAGTCAAGGTACTACTCACGCCCATATTATTCTGCGGTAAAGTTAATGGCAGCGAGTCAGATACAGATTACATTACCTTATTGCAGTACTTTAAAAAAATACTTTAAAGCTGTTTCCCCAACTAGTGCCATGACTCCTCATTCTGTCTCTCTCCTTGCAGTTCTCTGGAGTCCAGAGGCTGATCCAACGTCTTCATCCACGTCATCACCCGTCCTACCTGACTCTTGTGTCCCACTTGGAGGCATGACCATAGACGACAAGTAGTAAACCAAAGTAGCCTACGAGCGCCTGCTACCTGAAATAAAGCCAAAACGCACTTTGGCTTGATCCTTTCCTCCTCTTCCCTATTTCGTAGTAAAATACAGTGATAGCTTGTAGCGTCAAAATCTGGTGTAAAATCTTCCAAACAACTTAAATGTAATGTACAAGGTATGTGGCTTGACTAGATCTTGGTGTTCATATTTACAATTTGTGCATACATACAGTATGTGCCCCCCCCTGTGCTCTTACAAAGTTTGAGGAAGTTTGTGTAAAAAGACACTTTAGCCTTCAAGAACGTTTCTGTGACAAACGTCCCAATAGAGGGTTGACCATTAGGCATTTGGAAGAACTACCGTCAGTGGCTGCTACATGACGCAACATTAGGTTGGAGATGTTACATTATTTATTTGTTTACGTCCTTGGTTTGCTCATGAAATAAATGGTGTCAGTCAAAAAAAAAAAAAAATCCAACTGCCTTTTTTTTTTTCTTTCTCCAAAATATGATTATTTTCTGCAACTTTTTTTATTTTATTTTTTATTTTTAATTTCAAGTTTTTAATTCAGTTCTTCTGTATTGTTGTTGGAAAGTCACATAAATGAACAAGGATCAACTTCCAAAATGGTTGGACTGTATTTCAAATTCATGCATGGGCCTTGTTAAATTCTTGACGTGACGTCCACTCTCCTGACCAAGGACCTGCTCACCTCCGATAGGGAACGACAACCTGCTCACACAAAAACAAATGATTACATATTTTGAGCTTTACATGAGTGCATGTGTGTGCGTTTGTGTGTGTTGTTACCGGCCAAGGCCATAGCTAGTTTCAGCTCATCTTGAAGAAGTTGCAGAACTGCAATAACACCTTGTTCCCCCTGAGCATCAGAAATAATGTATACTTATATTCCAAACACATTTTCATTATTCCAACAATCACATCACACAATTTGCAGACGATCCGGGATTTGTAAAGCGGTCATGAAGATTTGATCAAACGTTCAACATGCAAAATCCACACCAGAGGGCTGGAGCTAACCATTTTGTTGCATAACCTAGTTCCCTGAAATAAACATTAAATCAAATATTAGGCACTGCACACAACTATAAAGTAACATAACGATGAAGTGTCCGGGCAGATCAACTTTGAATTATGAGTCCCAACGATTACATCGCTTGACTTTCCTCACCTCACAGGAGAGGCCCCACAGCACAGGCCGACCGACGAAGACGGCCTTCGCTCCCAAGGCGAGCGCCTTCAGGATGTCGGTCCCTCGCCTCACTCCGCCGTCCAGGTAGACGTCGCAGCGACCGTTTGCTGCCCCCACAACCTCCTCCAACACGTCAAGCTACACACAAAAGATAAAAGTGTCTGCATATATCAGTGGAAGGATATGAATTAAGCAGCAGAATCCACTCGTTTTTATTCCATCTCGGGCGCGGCCATTTTGTTACTTAATATCAACTGAAAATGACATCACAGTTGCTCAGGCAGCGACCAATCATGGCTCACCTGTTTTCTGTGTTTGGTCATGTGATGTGGCAAGCTGAGCCGTGATTGGTCGCTGCCTGAGCAACTGTGATGTCATTTTCAGTTGACATCAAGTGGCAAAATGGCTGCCTTCTGAGATGATGGATAGAAATGGGTGGATTTGTTTCGACTAGTGGTGGTACACAGAACAAAAATTAGGCTTGAATTCCTCTTTAAAGTACTGCTCCAACGATATTATCATGTTAAATGACCCGTGTTTGACATAACGACCACATTTTTTTATTCTTTTACCGTGAACAAGGCACAGAACTGAATTTAAAATGTCTTCAATGTGTTATTTATTTATCCAGGGCACTTATAAATATGACAAAAACTAGAACATGGCAGCAGTCGATTATAAAACTGTGGTGCAAATACATACATAATAATAATTACAATACACACAACACAAACAAACCGTGGCAGGGACCCCATCCAGTTGTCTAGCCCCGTGGTTGGACACCAAAATACCATCAACGCCATAATTCACGGCCTTGGCAGCATCTTCGCCTGAACACGCACGTGTGGTTATGTCACTTTACGTCTGGTCCAAAAAACAGCCTTGAAAGTGACTATATGTTGCGTGTACGCATACCAGTTAGCACTCCTTTCACAATCACAGGCAGGTGTGTGTTTTTCTTGAGCCAGGTGATGTCATCCCAGCAGAGAGTGGGATCGATGGCTTTTGCCACATAAACAGCCAAGCCACTGTCACTGCCATAGTCCCCCTCCGAGAAAGCCAAGGAGTCTGTTGAGAAGTTTGACAATCTGGAACATGGATAAACATAGACATGAATGAGGGGAAGCATGATGAAGAGTTCGTCTGAGGAAGGCCCTTTCGGCATTTATTCGACATATCTTGCTTAAAGTTCATGTACTAGTTTTTTTCCCGTTGTCCTCGTTAGTAGGACAAACAGTTTTCCAAGTCCCACCTCAGATGTGAGGGCAGTTTAAAGCAATTCCGCATGTCCTCCAGCCTCCTCCCCAAGTAGGGCGTATCCACGGTAACGAAGATGGCCGTGTAGCCCGCCTCCTCTGCTCGGCGCACCAGCGAGAGAGTGAGCTCACGGTCCTTGTAGATGTAGAGCTGTAACCACAGCACACCACCCACACCTGGCGAGGTCGTCATCGCTGACATCACTTCCTCAATTGTGGAGGTGGCCCATGAGCTCAACATCATCCCCGTCCCCACTGCTCGGCATGCTGGGGAGAAATACAATTCGGATTGTTTGCGTCAGTGGAATTATTCTTGAGGATTCTCATTTAGGTAAAACCAGTTCTTTGCTGCCCTCTTGTGGCATCAATAAGCAACTATAAACCTTTTTGGTTTGTGGTGTAGTGTCATCCCATTGCATTGTATTTCATTTAGATTTCCCTCTTTGAATCATTGTTATTAATTTTATGACTAATGAATTGCCTTCTGGGGAACTTCAACATGGCGATACCATTTGAGACCGCCAGTTAGCACATAGAAATGAACCCTCTACTGCATATAGGCTCTAGCACGATGATTGAATGTGCGTGTGTGTACCTCTTACCTCTTGCAGTGGCCGTCTCGCCATCTGGATGAGCCATCCTCTGCATGGCGGTGGCTGCAACGCACAGGGGCATGTTGAGCTTGTGGCCCAACACTGATACACTCAGATCCACAGAAGACACGTCCCTCAATACCCGAGGGATCAGGCGCCACCTACAATCACATGGATCACTGTGTTAATAATAATAATAATAATAATAATAATAATAATAATAATAATAATAATAATAATAAATGAAAAAAAAATACAATAATAATAATAATAATAATAATAATAATAATAATAATAATAATGGCGCATGCACTCACCCCTTCTTGATGTGTGTCTTTAATGTGTGGAAAACAGATGTGTCTCCAGGCTGTATGTTTAACCATTATCATGAGCTAACTTCATATCATTGTGTGTTTGTCCAAACAATGGAAAAGTGATAAAACGGTGATTACATGTATGTATGCTCACATACTGTTTATTCACCTCAGTGCTCTCCCTCTGAGTAAGTTTGTTTGATTAGGCACACTGTTGGCCTCCATATTTAATCATTTGATTAGTTTCGATAAAATATATTCATTATGTATATTGGGGGGGGGGGGGGGGGGCACATTGTAAAAAATGTCTGTAGAATTAACAGTGAATTTCTGTAAAATCCTGAGTTAAAAAACTGTAAATACAAAAACAATGAATAATTGTGTAATTTACATTAATATATTGTAAAACTTTGAACCAAACACAACTGTTGCTTTGACAGTAAGAAAATGCTATAAAAAGATTGTGTGTTTTTTTTTGTTTTGTTTTTTTTTGGGGGGGGGGGGGGGGGGTGATTCACAAACGAGTGTAATTTAAACACAGATAAACTGCAAAACAGTTAAAATTACATCCTTTGAGTGTTAAAATAACACTTTTTTTTGTCGGTAGGTAATTTAGTACATGTTTTTTATGCCAAAAGAAGCAAGCATTTATTTTACAAATTAATACAGATACGAATATTAAGATTTACAGTAAAACCATGTGTAAAAAAAAAAAAAAAATGTTTGTTTTCTACAGAACAAAACCTGGAAGCTGTGGTTACCAGAATAATTGTTTAAATAAATAAATAAATAAAAGAAAAAAGAAAAAAAAAAGACAAATTAAATTTGTAGATTCAACAGCAAGACAACAACACCTTAGAATGGGTCAGTGGTAGTGTGGTTGGCTTGCACCCCTGAGGTTGGTGATTCTATACCAGTGCAGTGTGACGTTGTTAAAGATCCATGAGTAAGGAAATCTAAGTCCAGCTGTTTTTGTTTTTAACTGTGAAATGAGTAGTTAAAATTTAAACACAGCGCACTTTGAGGGCTTTGTACGGTAGTAAAGCGCTATAAAAATGAAGTACCATTTCCAAGAACATGCTGCTTGTATGCTATTTTGTTACATGCAGTTTCTGTTTATTGCACATTGAATCCCAGTAAAATTCAGAAGCAATTACTGTTTATTGTACATCCAATACCCGTAAAACAAACAAGTTGTTCTGTAACATTGTTTACATTTCCACTGTATTTTTTTTTATTTTTATTTTTTACAGAATTTCACAGCTGCCGGCTTTTCCCCGTAAAAACAACGGAATGTTTTTTTCCAGTGCAGATCTGAATAAAATGAAAGTCCTATATTTGGCACCCAAACAGTACCATTATTTTCACCAGCCACAACATGCGGTACCTGCACAATCAAATATAAAAACATTCGTCTCTTTTCTGTTGACGCTGTCTGAAGGACATATCACAGTCGGGGCTCATTGAGGTGGAAATCAGGTGGACTAAGCGCGGAGAGGAGAAGCCAAAGAAATGAAAATCAGAGCTAGTGCAGGCAAATAGCAGATGGACTTAAATGCAGGAAAGCCGGCAAGTCAAGAAAGGAATAAGTTATACTCTCTCTCTCTCTCTCTCTCTCAAAAAACCCCCCAAAAAACAAACAAAAAAAACAAAAAAAAATCAAACAAAGGTACCAGGATGAAAAAATACTAACTAGCCAGCGTAAAAACAGCAGCGGTGGGCTGTGGATTTGCTGTTGACTTGCCCGCAACATCATGCAAGTCAGCAGCTGCTCATCGCTCCACCATTGTTGCACCAATCACCTGACACTCCAGCGGAACACATCCAGAACTATCTGACTTTTCTCCAGCAGAGTAAGTCCTGTAACCTTCATTCATCTCAGCTGGTCAAGTGAGTGAGTCTTTACCTCACTCATGTGTTTAGCGTGCCAGACTGACCCCGATTGGCCTCTTTTGGTCACTTTGGACATCCCCAAGGTGTTCCCTTGCCCTTTTACATAAGGTCACGTTTTGCTATGTTCACTGTGTTCTGTTGCCTGGAGAGACAACTAGTTTTCACATCCAAGTTTTTTTTGTTTTTTTGATAGTTTAAAAATCTATGGTTGAGATCAAACTACAACTGCACAAATGCCAATCAAAACTGAGCATTATCATCATGATGCAGTAAAATAAAATGCATGGTCAGTGGTCCGATACATTTTCGAACACAAGGTCAGGATAGAACCTGTGGGGGTGTGTGTGTGCGTGTGTGTGTGTGTACATATATATATATATATATATATATATATATATATATATATATATATATATATATATATATATATATATATATATATATTAGGGGTGTGAATTGCCTAGTACCTGACGATTCGATTCGTATCACGATTCACAGGTCACGATTCGATTCGATACCGATTAATCCCGATACGAATTTATAAGTCGATTGTTGCGATTTTTTTTCATTCAAATTTAGAAAATACTAATCAGTAAGCTTGTAGAGTGTAAGATTTATATGAAAATGTATTATTTATTTATCTGAAATTTCAGTCTTATAGAGGTTGTAATCTGTTTCATGTTTGAACAGCATTAAAATCAAATATTAAGGCTTAATGTTCCGTTCATATAACATTCTTCCATGCTCAAGGTGTGAATCCTAACCCGAAGTCAGACGTTTTGTTGAATATTTTTCCATTAAAAATGGAAGTTTAAAAATCGATTCACACACACACACAAAAAAAAAAGAAAAAAAAAGGCAATGATGATAAGACTACCGAATGAACAATTCTGAGCTCTTAAAAAAAAAAAAAAAAAAAAAAAATCGATTTTTTTTATTGAATCGATTCGAGAATCGCGCGATGTAGTATCGCGATATATCGCAGAATCGATTTTTTTAACACCCCTCATATATATATATATATATATATATATATATATATATATATATATATATATATATATATATATATATATACATATGTGCCACTTATAAAAGAGAAAGTGAGTACCAATTAAGAAGAAATGATTTATTTATTTTTTTCTAAACGAAAGTACAGAACAAAAGATGTATTTCAAACCAGAGGTCAGTCTGTGGAACAAGCTTGATTGTAAAATCAAAACATCTCAGTCCATTTCTATCTTCAATAAATGTAATAAAGCACAAATATTTTTAAAAAAAATACACAAACGTGTCATTTAATTATGATATTTACTTTATTTGTTTAATTTTGTAAAACTGTCATATTTGTAAATGTACCTTGACCATAACTGTCATTCATTTTGTTGAAGTTTTACTTCTTTCTGCCCCCTTTCACCTCTCTTAAAAGTATGAAATCCATAAATAAAAATGAAAAATAAAGACAAACATTCTTCACTACCACCTGAAGACATCAATCCGTATTACAATAAAATTTTAGATGAATTAAATTTCAAATTGCCCATAGATATAAATGTGAGTCTGAAAAGTTCCATAGTATGTAAAAGTTTAAAAAAAAATTTTAAAATTAATGTCATCATTGGGTGTGCGGCGTACCTCTTGAAGGCCGCCACATTGTCAGCCAGCGTGACCTGCTCCTCGGCTCCAGAGCTGTAGTAGTCGTAGACGGCTTTCGGAAGAACCTTCCTGGCTTCCACCTCAAAGTCGGACACGCACACGCGCTTCCCTGACATTGCTGCTGAAGCTCAGTTCAATTGTGCTCACTGAGGTAGAACGAGAGAACGACACTAAACTGTGGTCGACACAACCGATGTAATCATTAACCTACTGGAGGCCTCATCGGCCCACACGCTCATCTCCTCAATCCACGAGGAGGGATTATTCTATGGAATAAAATAAACCATTTTGTTTGGACTTGCTGAATGTTATGTTCTTGACTGCTTACTCCAAATTGACTGTCAAATAACTGTTTGGTGTGGCAAACTTCAAACAGTAATGTGGTTTGGAACTAGTCAAACTAGTCTGCCACCTTTGGACTGTTCTGTTTGAAGGGGCTACGGTCGCTGCATCTGCACTATGGGCCCTATTTTCTTTTGCAGCGCAAAGCACAGTTTAACTTTCTTTTCTGTTTCTTTCTTTTGACTTATTTCCCAGACTAGTGCTGGTAGATGAGGGTTTTTGCACAGCTGTGGGAGGGAATGCAGCCCACTCACGGCCAATCGAAGCGGCTCCCAGCTCAGCTCCTGGATAATGAAAAGTTGGCCACTGTGGATGGATGCTTGGAGACCGCCGTCCACCCCTGGTGTGACAACCACTGCCCCTCTGCCACCACTCATAGTTGTGCTGCTTTGTTGGGCGGTGTCATTTAATGATAATAATTCATTCAATGAATTGATTTCTACAATGATTCAGAGGGATTGTCCCACACAGTTGTTATATATAAAGGAATGAAATAATAAATGATATGCACCACACATGTCCGGGGAGCTCAGAATCTGTCTGTCTGCTTCTCGATCAAATCCACTAAACCGTCATCAATGCCACAATTTAGACCTGTCTTCAACTAGTCTAAAATCTGCCACAAGCGGCACAGATGTGACGTATCTTAAACAAAAGTCAGACGATCCTTCATCAGTAGAACAGTCACGAGGATGATTCACTAACACAATGTGGTCACCTAGCAGTTTTTTTTTTTTTTTTTGACTGAGTAACCCCGGGTTTACACCGGTTGCGGTTGCGGTGCGGCTGCGGTGCGGCGCGTCTTGACTGCGTGCTCCGGACTCGTCAATTTTTTGGCCAATCCACACCGGCTCCGCACAGCTGCGGTCCGGCAGCTCCGTCGCCGACCACTTCCCGCCGTGTCTCGCGTGACCGCGCGGTCATGTGACATTAAAAACAACGACAAACACACAGAAAGTCTGTGCTCAACAGAGAAGCAGAAAGAGAGGTGGACTTTTATTATTTTGTGGCTTTCTACCTTCAATATAAACCTCTCCTCGTCCATGTTCACTGGTGTCTAAACCGTGAATGAGCACCTTGCACGTTAACTCCAGGCCCGTCTACGCCCACGTCACGTTTTGCTGACATGCTTGCGAAATAGGAGCTGGCGAGTGTTTTATCTTGAAAGGTAACCGGAAATTTATTTCGAAACTGCGTCGGTCTTCCTGTCCCGTATCGATGTGTTTTGTGCTAGCTTGCCATTTGCCGGAGGCCTACCGCTGCGGCGTCCGGCAAAAATAGAAAATAGGTCTATCCTTGCGGAAGGCCTGCGGCACGCCGCAGCTGAGACGCAGTCGACACGCAACGCACCCGCAAGCGGTGTAAACTGCACCATTCGAATGAATGGAATCTAATTGCTTGCGTCGCCGGAACGCACCGCAACTGCACCGCAACCGCACCGCAACCGCAACCGGTGTAAATCCGGGGTTACTGTGCTCGGTGAAGACTTGCACTTGTTGGCTTCTGATTGTAACACGTATCATCTGTAGCAATGACAGTTCAGAGCTCTCCTTTCCATGTCGTCCATGTAAAGGTTGGGAACATCTGTATCCTCCTTACTACCAGCAATTCAAATTTGTCCTATGTAGTGGACCTTTTTAAACGTGAATATCTCCCACCCAGTGCATACGATTGAATTAACTCTTTTTGTGCGAGGACATTCATAGCTTTCCAAAGATACCAAATGTGTAGGGGTGGGGCTTTGCTACCTTTGCATCATAAAAGAAAATGGCTTCCCTCAGTGCAAGCAATTTTTAGGGAAGAGGAAAAGAAAGTGTATATTACTGAAAAAATGTAGGCTTTAAATGTTGATAGCATGTTTTCTAATAAGACTCTTAAGAACACATTAAAGTATTGTTTGGATTATTTTAACTGTATTTGAGCCTAGCATTTAAGTTTTAAAAAATGTCCTCTGTAGTGGACACATCATAGCTTAAAAATATAAACTTTTTTTCCCCCAAAATTTCTTTTGCAGTATTCCATTTACTTCACAAAGCTTGGGGAATATCAAACTAAACATGATTGGACAAAAAAAAATAAAAAATTCTGGTTGTCAGGAGGATAAATCATCTATTTACTGTATGTCTAACAAGTAGTTGCACAAATGCTAGTTGACACACAAAGACAGTAATATACAAATATACATGCAGTTTGACAGACACACAAGCACACTCACATATACATAAAAACACGTGAAAATATGCAAAATATAATGTACACGCAACAAATAGATGCACACGACATCATCTCATGCAGCGACGGCTGAGTACATTTCTTGCTACATGATGGGACATGTGCATCACTCAAATCCTCCCCCCTTCTTTCACTCATACTACATCTGTCTAATCCTTGTTGTTATGGTCTGCAAATGTTTTTAGACCTTTATAACCCCAAAGGAGAGATGGGGAGGTCGTCTTTAGTCCATGTGTGGTTGCACAGATTTTGCGACACCATGTCACAAACACAAATTCAGTTGTGTTTGCAGGTTGCACTAGTAGCTTCAATTGTAACTGTACAAGAATAAACGGCCGACAGGGAGCACACAGGATAAAAACAGTGGTAATCTGATCTGTTGACTGTGCTCTGCCTTCTTAATACAGGAAACAAACACACACATGCGTAATTCAAACATCGTTCATTGCATCTGTTTCGCTCCACACTATAAATAGGACTCTTGTTCTCTTTGTGCCATAAAGTCCAACAGTAATCCTTGTGTGGTTATAATTGTTATAAAGAAAAGCATTTATTTTCCTATGTGGACAATCGTGATCTTTTTTTTTTTTTTTTTTTACATTTTGATTAAGTTTGATTTTTATACTTTCGAGTGAATTGTAGAAAATACAGACAGGACGAATTACTAATGCTTGGCAAATAAATCCGACTACATGAGAGCAGCGCACCACAATTATTTGCCTGCTTGCCATCACCTTCTTAAAAATGTATCATACTCTCAATAAACTGCTTTTTCATCTTTTTACAAGTCACTGTTCTTACTTCTGTCACTGCATTACAGCCCCTTTGTAGTTCAACAATCAGCTGGAATCAGCTTCACCAAACCTGTGACCCTAATGAGACAAAAAAGATGTGGTTGAGGTATAGCCTCGCTTTTATTTAAGGGCTTTCACAATACAATATAAAAATGACAGGTATTCTACAATAAGTATAATTTTCAGTGGCTTTACTCACAAGTGGTTATTTGGCTAGCTGTGGTGGATCCACATGTTGTTTCCAGACAAATGAAGCAGATAAAATTCTGGACAAATTCAATGTATGTATACACTTGTGTATTGCAGTTGTGTAGCGTTCCATAACTCTATGTCTATGCACCCCTTAAAAAGCAATCTTATTTGAAGATGAAAAGGCATTTATTTGCATTTGTTTTTGTCAGCAGAGTTAAATTAAATTTGAACAAAAAAGAAATGAATGCAGTATTTGTTTTCCTTATGAAAGTCTTTGCACACACCCTGAAATTGCCCTGTTGTTGTTGTTTTTGTTTTAATTGGAAAAAATATATCAATGAGCAACCTGTCCAGTGTGTCCCCCTGCCTACTGCCCAGAGCCAGCTGAGATAGGCGCCAGCACCCCCCGCGACCCTTGTGAGGAATAAGCGGTCAAGAAAATGGATGGATGGATGATAACAATGAGTTAATTAATTTTCCATGCTTTATGTTTGGGTGTTTACTATAGACTAATTGAAATAACGTATGTTTGTAAGCTTCGAGGTCCCGCTCGTTCGCTGATTATTTATTTATTTATTTATTTATTTATGCATTTATTTATTTATTCATTTATTTACAGTTTAAATGCCATCGATTCTGGGTGTAATTCTATTATTGACCCCCAGATGGGAGCACACAACTTACTCTGAGTCGAAGTAAGAAGATGGTTCATTTTACAATGTACATATCCACACACAGACTTGCCTGACAAGTCTGAGTTTCGGAATTTAAATATCAGTTGAGTCTATTCCAGCTTTTTTACCACAATGCAAACACATCTAAATTGAATGTAAATAGTCTGTTGGTGTGAATGTGTCTACATGTGCCTGCTGCTGTTAGGTGACCAGTCCAGGGTGTGCCAGTAGTACTGGTACAGTACTCTTGTCTCGTCAAAGTCAGCTGGGATATGCCCCCACTCACTCGTACTCTGCTCTCAGGATGGGGGACTGTGGGTGTGATTTTGGGATTCAGTGTCCCAGTTCTTGCCACGGTTCCTCTTCCTGTTGCGTTCTGCCATCACCACGGCCGCCACCACCGTGACCAGCACGGTGACCGTGATGACGAGTACGGTGGCGGTCTCCGCGATACACAGCTGGCTGTCAACCCAAGCCAGGGAAGCCCCGGCCAGCTGCGGCGGCAGGTGACAAGTCACGTTGCGGTAGTCGTCGATGTGGAGATGGCGAACGTGAAGGATCTTGCTGAAGACGCGGTGCAGCTCACAGTCGCAGCTCCAAGGGTTGCCTGGTGGTGAGAAGATGGCAAACTCATGAAGACGGGAAAAACAGCTGGGTAATCATTCAGCTGTTGTCTGAATGATAACATGGCAGCTAACAATCGATATGAACCTTTTCCGTCTGGATTCAGAGCCGTTCACTCTACTGAGACAGCCCTTGCTAAAGTGACTAATGATCTTTTCCTAGCAATGGACTCCAATACCTCGTCAGTATTATTATTTCTTGATCTTAGCGCCGCCTTCGATACCGTCGATCATAATATTCTACTAGAACGCCTGCAAGCATGTATTGGTATTTCAGGCTTAGCACTCTCGTGGTTTCATTCGTACCTCTCAGAGAGAATGCACCATGTAATCATGGCAATTCATGGCAATGCGACCTCTGAGCTCTGTAACATCACGTATGGAGTCCCACAGGGGTTGGTACTTGGCCCTCGCATTTAACATTTGTGTGCTTCCGCTTGGTGATATTATACGTAAATATAAAATAAACTTCCAATGTTATGCTGACGATACTCAAGCATACAGTATTTGCCTATAGAAATAACAAATCCAAAAAACTGCAGTAATCTGGAGGCGTGCCTCGCCGACATCAAGCAATGGATGTCGTTTTAATTATGTGCTAACCAAGATAAAACCGAGATGTTGATTGTCGGTCCCGCTTGTCATCGGCATCTGTTTACTAACACCTCTCTAAACCTTGATAAATGTACTATTAGCCAAAGCTAGTAGATAAAAAATCTCGGTGTTATTTTTTACCCGAATCTCTCTTTTTAAATTGTACATTAAAAATATTATTGGAACTGCTTTTTTCATCTTCACAATATTGCTAAAATTTGTCCAATTCTGTCTGATGGTGATGCAGATTATAATTCATGCGTTTGTTACGTCTCGCCTTGACTATTGTAATGTTTTACTCTCTGGTCTTCGCATGACCAGCCTTAAAAGTCTGCAGTTAGTTCAAAATGCAGCAGCTAGACTTTTGACGCGGACGAGAAAGTTCAATCATATTACCCCGATACTAGCCAACTTGCATTGGCTCCCAGTCCACCTGAGATGCGACTTTAAGGTCTTGTTACTTCCATATAAAATATTACATGGCTTGGCGCCTTCCTATCTCGTCGGAGGTCAGAGCTGCTCCCTCTGCCGAAACGTTTAAATCACGTCTTAAGACACATTTTTATACTCTTGCATTTGGCTGAATGTTGTTGTGTGCCTGGTGACTGCCGTTGCTTTCTTTCCCTCCCTTCACCTCAGCTTGGAGATGGAGTTAGGTGTCAGTGACCGATTTGGATGCTGCTTTACATTATGTTCGTTGAAGTCACCAAATAGCAACAATATCTCTAAATTGGCAACACAGAAGGTCTCCAGCTCTTGTTCGCTTGCTCTGCGTGTGTGTTGACACATTCACATCAAAATAAAGGCAGAACATATATTTGACATTTTATTTTGTCTTCATGAAGGCTGCAAGGACAGATCGTTTCTAGTTTCCCCAGGTTTGCTGAAAGTCTGACTGAGCTCATCGACGAGGTCGGTGAGTCAGAAATAAAATGAGCACCGAACATCAACTTCTGGAGCTCATTTGAGAACCACTCTAAAATTGTTATGCGCAAACAACAACCCCTGTTAAATAATTGTCAAGATGGCAGCAAGTATCTGTACTTTTGTTTAAGTGGAGCGTTGTCTACTTCTATCATGTTTATTAATTCATGTTTCACTAGCTTTTGTTACTTTGCACACTGTTTGACTGCTGTTCCTAAATTATTGACCAGTGTGAACATAATGTTCACAGGTGACTCTTTTAATTTGAATTTAAGTCCTTTCTCTTTCTCAGCACGCCAAAAGTGTTATAACAACAATAATAATGATGATGGAGGTGATGATAACACATCCATCGATGAACTTAGGTAGAATGTCATTACTATTAGGATAAAAATGGTTACTATGTCGAGTGAGTTTGAATTCATCATGGAAATTGGTTTGCCCTAGAAATAACATAAGATGAGTGAAAGCAGCAACCTGCTAGCTGGATGTGTGTCGCTGTTGTGTGCAGACTGAGGAAGCTTTTGAATTTCAAATGCTGCAGGTTGTTTCCCCCCAGAGCGAGAACTGCCAGGCTATAGAGAGGAGCCAGAGCCTTCGTGTCGATCTCGGAAATGTTGTTGTGACTCAGCTGGAGCACCTACACAGACAGATGAATGGATGGACACACACACAGACAGACAGACAGATGTAACAGTCGGGCTTCACTACAGAATCATCCAGTGGACTTTCAGTGTTACCTCCAGCCCAGGCAGCATATCAAGGCTCCCTTGGAGCACGACAGTCAGTCTGTTGTTGTGCAAGTAGAGCTGCCGGAGCCTTGAGAGGCCCCTGAACACACCAGGGCCCACTGACACCAGATGGTTATGACTGAGGTCCAGTTTCTCAGTGTTGTCCAGATACTCAAAGCTGACGGAGGAAAAGAAGCAGTAGAGTTTGAGAGGTGATTTTGAGCTTGGGCAAGAGGTGGACCGGGCTTTTCACTCTCTCCAATTGTAATCCAGTCCTTAACCCAAAGTCCTTACAAATCACCAAATCAGCATGTTTTTCTTGACTATGTTGAAATAAAAAATGTGAGGTTGAGAGGTGGTACATGATCCAAGAAAAAAAAAAAACTGTAGTGATGGTAAGCGTCCGGATAAAGGTGCAGAAATTAGTGTTTGGGTAATACTGACAAAAAATTTCATCTGGATTTTTTTTTTTTTTCAGTCATTCAGGATGATTACGATTGTAATCGATTTTAATCTAATAAACCCAACAAATGTTTATTTAAAGCAGCGGTGTCCAAACTACGGCGCAGGGGCCATTTGCGGCCCGCCGTCCATTTTTCAGTGGCCCACGACATATGCTAAAAATGGCCTTTGACTCAGTTCAAATAAAATAAACAAAACAAAAATGTTTGGAGATGGTCAAAGTAAGAAGAGAGAGTGTCGAAAAACACAGGTGCCATTAAAGGTTATTTTAGTTAACTAAAACTAATGAAATAATTACAACTGAAATTCAAAAAAACAATATTGTTACCGAAATAAAATAAAAACGAAAATGCTTTTTAAAAAAACGAAAACTAACTGAAGCTACATTCACTGAATGGAGCAGCATGCACCTGTACGCAGACAGATGATGTAAGTTGTTGTGCTCCAGTCGCAACTCCCTGAGAGCAGACAGGCTCACGGAGAAGTCAGCGGGGAGACTCGTCAGCTGGTTCCCACTGAGATCCAACTTCTCCAGGTACGACAGTGAAAAGAATGCCTGTAGATACGTGAGAAAATAAAAAGAAAGAAAAGATAATGATTCACCGCTGACTCAAATGTCTGCATGCTCCGTATTCCGACCTGTGGTTGAAGGGCTTGTATGTGGCTGTTGGCCAGCACCAGCACCCGTAAGGACCACAGCCCAGTGAAGGCTCGGTTACAAATTTCACTCAGGTTGTTTCCACCCAGCTCCAGCAGCCAGGTGCCGTGTGGGAGCCCCCTGGGAACGTGTTGGACCCCACGCTCACGGCAGTCCACCAAGTCGGTGCGCTCGTAACAAAGGCAATGGCGGGGACACGACCGTGAACACGCCACCGAGGGGAAGAAGAAACCAAAGGCTACAACGAGTAAAAGAAGGCTAGTAATGAGGAGACGCATGCTTCCTTGGCGACAGGAGCAACTCTTGGATGAGTAGAGGAGCGGTGGTTACATTCTGCACTTCTTGGTCAACTTTCAACATCAGCACTGGCACCTAAAATAAACAAATGACGCTCTATTAGTTTTATTGGCTTTGGAGTTAATTGTATTATTGTGATCAAATACCAATTTGATTGACTCAACAAGGGGAAGCAGGTTGCCAGGATTGGAGAGGACGTGAGCGGACTGGTCGCCATGACTGGATTGAAGAGAGGGGATGACTTAATGTGGGCAACTTGGTGGAACGTGGGGCGACTTGACGAAGATGAGGGGGGAACTTGACAAAGGCGAGGAAAATTTGGTGACGTGGACATCTGGATGTGACGAAGACGGGTGTGAACTTGACTGGAGACCAAAAACACAGTTCTTCCAAAACTTTGCGATGCGACAATGCTCCCCCACTGTTATGTGCTGGAGGTTGGATCCCAACCTCTTTATTTACACAACTTGACTAAACGAAAAAAAACAAAAACGAGAATGCATCGAGAATCACCAGACGCAAAGCCCCCTTGGGCTGTGGAGCTGTACAGAGGAACAGTGGTAACAATCCGACAAAACACACACATTTCTCAGCTACTACAGACAGTGAATCCATCTGACTGGTTGTGACTAAGTAAAGGATTAAAGATTGACATCACAAAGCTCCTGACATCACATAGCTGTCACATAACTTCAAACCAGTTGAAACTTGATGCTGTTACATCAGTTCCAAGCGGACAGTTGACCTGACGGTCATGAACTCAAACTTAACCCTGGCGTGACCCAGACATGACACCCACAGACTGAACAACCACCACTGACAACATTAATGAGGCACTAACAAGACACACCTGGGAAACACAATAGGATGAGGGCACTGATTGGTCACACATACTGGGAAGTATGTGGACCAGGTTAACCATCACGAGACAAGGGGAGAACTCAGGACAAAAAACAAAAACAAAACAAAACACCACAACACCTAAAATCTAATAAAAACCCATCCACAGGTAACCAACCACCTACCACTCACACCAATCTGAATTTGCTTCAAATTAGTTTTACGTGATCAAATAGCCACATAGCTGAAATAGTTGCTATGAGTTCCTGTGAAAACGACCAACAGGCCACAAATGGAACAGCAGGTGGCTACATAAGTTCTGTGACAATTTAGTCTGAAGACACAGATGAAGCGCTGCATGTGTTTAAATGTCACTGACTAGTTTTATGTCTTAAAGGAGTATACATTTCATTCATTTTTTTGTTTTATTAATTTCTTAGAATTTATTTTGTAATAGGAGTATCAAATTCATTATTTTTTTGTTTTATTTATCAATGTATTTATTTATTTTTATGTTGTATCTGTATTGACAATGCTGTGTTTTGGCTGTGATTTTCTTTTAAGTGCCTAAGAAGTAATGTTGAGCTGAGTTGAGTTGACTTTTGTGTCTTGCAGTTTAATACCACAAAACAGTTGACAAGTAACTTGCAGGGGCCCTTCCACCAGTCTTGAGTCTTTTCCTTCCTTTAGGGTCACTGTAGTAATATTAGGGGCATCATACATCGCTCTGTCTGTCTGTTCTGTGATGACTTAAAAAAAACAAGATTATGCACTTTATACTAATTGTACTTGTATACTTTTTAGGTATATCTGAGAAGGTCGTTCCCCAAATTTATGTTTTTTTTTTTTTTTTTTAATGGGTCATCAATTGGCTGAGTCAAATAAATTTTATTGATCTGATGCATGCACACTTTTTTTTAAGCAAAGGGCATTTTATTTTGATTCAAGTATGTTGTAATAAATATTTTTCAAATTATTTATTTTTATGTTCTGCTACTATTGGTACTTTTCAAGCAAAAAAACAACAACAATTGGTCATTTCTCCATCAAAGGATGTCGATGTCAACATGCATAATAAGTGGACTCATCAGGCATATACGATATCATTCGTCACGACAATCACCTCTTTGCCTCGTCTGGTCATTCTTCAATAATCATATTGACATTTAAAAAGCATGTTGTACATGTTTGTTCTTAAATAACAAACATGTTTTTGGCACAGCTTTTGTCATCTGAACGATCCTGCCATCTGTGTAATTACATCATCATCATTTAAAGTGGAACAGCTGGATGAATTCCCTTCTGATGGTTCTCTGCCACACTGACAGAATACAACTAAACTTCATTTGTCTGTTATTTGCTTGAAGGCCGGGGGACCTTTAAACAAAGGATAAACAAAGAACTAGATACAATCTAGCAACTGTTGTTAGTGCATTTTGTATGTTCCTAAAACTCGAAAATGTCATTTTAAAAAGAAAAAGGTCAAAATGTAAATGGCAGCTTCATCCAAATCCAATTAAGACAAAAACAAGTCTTATTGATTACATTTTCCCCAAAATGGACTCACCATTCCTGCTGAACGTCCATCCTGTTGCCGAAAACATTCCAGGAAGACGGCTGGAGCGAGCAAATGATGATGATGGAAGAGACTTTGGTGCAGCCAGTGGCTGTGTCAGTAATCCCGTAATCCTTTCCAATCACCAAATGTTTCCTCTCATCCACTAAACTGGCATTTCATCAGATGTTTTCATCCACTCTCTGTCCCTCCTGTTTTCTCTTAATAACGCCGGGTGGCTGCGGTGTCTCCACATCCATCTGTTTCACTCACTCTTCCATTATATAAAGACTGTTACAGTGCAACTTTGGCTGGGAATGTGCCAGTGGGTGTGCACTTCCCAAAGTAAGATTGGATTTATATGTACAGGTGCACACTGGCCACTTCATTAGGTATACTGTACCTCACATGCTTCACAATCTAATTAGATCCCATACATAAAACAGTTGAATTTAGAGCCCCACACAGTATCCAGTATATGTTATTTTCCAACTTTATTTTATATTTAAAACATTGATTTCTGCAGACACCGTCATATATCAGAAGAACTCTTATCAATGACAAAATCATTATGACAACATGATCCCATACAGAAATTCCATATGCATTTTTTTAATTATTATTATTATTTTTCTGTGAGACACACACTTTCCAAAAAGTTCAACTTCCATCTGGTCAGTCCATTGTTCAGATAGACAGTTTTAGCTTAATTCATGATTTTCAGAAAGGGGCAAATTAAAAGATAAATCTCCATTTAAAAATTACAATTTATAGTTAGCCTACTTCCCTGCGATTGGCTGGCAACCAGTCCAGGGTGTACCCCGCTTACTGCCCAAAGCCAGCTGGGATAGGCTCCAGCACCCCCCCCCCCCCCCCCCCCGCGACCCTTGTGAGGAATACGTGGTCAAGAAGATGGGTGGATGGATGGATTTAGGCTACTTTGTTTTTTGCAGCACTGTCAATGATAAGTACAGGGTGATTCAAAAAGAATACGGTACGCCAAAAATCATCATGCAATACAGGAATTTCAAAATCGAAAAACAATGGAAAGCTCTTGGACACGTGTTATACATACCTTCAAGTTTTAATTTCCTGTTTTACAAGTGCTAAATGTGACTACCATCGTCAAGCACAGACAACATCAAGACAATATGAGAATTCCCCCATTCCCTTCATTCCCGTATTCTTCCTTTATTGGATTAATGTTGTGCTGCCAGTGGTGGCCACATTTAGCACTTGTAAAACAGGAAATAAAAACTTAACGGTATGTGCAACACGTGTCCAAGCTAGTTTTCATTTTTGAAATATCACGTGATAATGTTGGCACATTCTTTTTTAATCACCTTGTTATTATTATTATTATTATTATTATTATTATTATTATTATTATTATTATTATTATTATTATTATTATTATTATTGTTATTATTGTTATTACTTATTATTGTTTCTAGCTATTACTACTACCACCGTTATTATTATAATGATGATGATCATATCTATAATATTCTACTTCAGTATTTTTATATGATAAATAATGTAACACAAAATTACAGATTACAACATGTACATATTAGGCATCACTTTGATATATTAGTTATTATTATTATTATTATTATTATTATTATTATTATTATTATTATTATTATTATTATTATTATTATTATTATTATTATTAATTTAGTTATAGGTAATCACGTGACAACGACTGACTTCTCATGAATGTTTAAATAAAGTTTTGACCCCCCCCCCCTATGGCGTGTTGTCGTGTAATGCGGAAGTAGCTGTGTTTACAAGGAAAGAGAGCGAGTGACAGACGAAATGGGCGCTCGGTGAACCAAATCGAACAGTCGCTTATGCGTGTCTTTCAAAAATGGACAATTAACCTTTCAAACAGCGTGGTATGTTAACGAAACTGGAACGGACGCCCAAGAACATCAGAAAGCTTACAGCTAACAGTTAGCTGAGGCCGAGAGTAAGGAATCTTATCACGGTTCTGTTTCATTGATTGACACGAAGCGAACATTTACAACCTCGTTTTTTTTTTTTTTTTTTGCAAAGTACACAGAAAGTTTCACTTACTATTGATTTCGTCTGTATCGTGTACGAGAGAAGTTTTAATGTAGCGTCTTTTGGAACTTTGAACCTGTGGCGTGTGCCAGTACTTTTATAGATCATGCGAAATCTAAATTGGGGGTGAAACAAAATTTGAATATCTTAAAGGTATCTTCTGAACATACACCAACAAACGGTAACTATACACACACAAACCAATGCAGCCAATGTATAAAAATTAGATGGATCAGTATGTATGAATATGACCTGAATCCAGTTTGCCTCTTTTCCATGGTGATTGACAAGTGTGGTATTATAATCTGTTGCAGGTAGTCATGGCTGAGGCCGGCGCTCATCTGACCTCCAGCACTGTGCGGGAGCAGCCGTCCATCTTTGAGGTTCTGGCTCAGGAGTCTCTGATGGAGGCGGTGAAACCGGCGCTGAGGCACGCTGTCAAAGTGAGACACTTCACTCAATGTACATGGTACAAATTTGTAGCACACTTTGAGGATTATTGATCTCATGTAAAGTGTGCCTTTATCAAGAACTCGTGTATGTTTTGTAACGTGTATGGTTCCTCCTTTCTTGCCTTGTCAGGTTCTTGCAGAGTCCAACCCGTCCCACTTTGGTTTCCTGTGGCGCCACTTTGACGAGTTGTACCTCCTGCTGGACGTCGTCCTGCAGAAGCACTTCCTGTCCCACTGTAGCGCCTCCTTCTCTGAGAACTTCTACGGTTTGAAAAGGGTTTCAGTGGGGCGGGGCCTTCCCGTTGGCCTGGGCCTACACGCCAAGGCCCGCTGGCGCTCTCTTCTTCTGCTGTGCCTTGTCCCGTACTTGCGGGCCAAGCTGGAGGCCACGTTTGCCCGCCAGAGGGAAGAGGAGGACTTCTCCATACGGCTGGCGCAGAGCAGGAGTCAGAGACTGTACCGGGCGGCCGTGGCGGCCTACCCGTACGTCAACTCGGCCTGGCGGGCGTGGATCTTCTGCCAGCAGCTGCTCTTCATCTTCGGGGCGGTGCGCACCCACAATCCTTTGCTGTGGCTGGCCAGGGTCCGACTGGCTCGACTCACCGAGCGAGATATCAGAGACATGGAGGTGAACGCGAGCAAAAGGGGAATCACGGCCGGGGACAGGTATACAGTTATATAATTATCACAAATTAAAAATGATTAGAATATTACGTTCTTTAATTTGGTCTCCCAATGTGTTTTGTTTGTTTTGATTTCCAGCACGTTGCAGCGGTTGTGGTGGTTGATGTCACAAGCAGCGAGGGGCGTAGCCGTCTCCCTGTCCACCTCCCTGTCCCTGGGGGTCTTCCTCTTGCAGTTCCTGGAGTGGTGGTACTCGTCCGACAACCAGGCAGCCGTCAAGAGCCTGACATCCCTCCCGGCGCCGCCGCCCCCGCTCCACCTCCATGCGGCGGACGCGGCGGCCGACACGTCGCGCTGTCCGCTCTGCAGGCGGCTTCGCGTCAACGCCACCGCGCTGTCCACGTCGGGCTTCGTCTTCTGTTACCGTTGCGTCTACACGTACGTGAAAGCCAACCGCCGTTGTCCGCTCACCGGCTACCCGACTGAACTGCAGCATCTCGTCAAGATCTACTCGCCAGACACTTAAATCAAACTTGAGGTGACGACCGTGTGCTCGGTTTTTAGCCTCGAACAGAGCAGCTTCTCCCTAACCCCGGGTTTTCACTGGATGCGGTTGCGGTGCGGTTGCGGTGCGGTCCGGCGACGCAAGCAATTAGATTCCATTCATTCGAATGGTGCAGTTTACACCGCTTGCGGGTGCGTTGCGTGTCGACTGCGGAAGGCCTGCGGCGTGCCGCAAGCCTTCCGCAAGGATAGACCTATTTTCTATTTTTGCCGGACGCCGCAGCGGTAGGCCTCCGGCAAATGGCAAGCTAGCACAAAACACATCGAGCGGGACAGGAAGACCGAGGCAGTTTCAAAATAAATTTCCGGTTACCTTTCAGAATAAAACACTCGCCAGCTCCTATTTCGCAAGTTTTTCAGCAAAACGTGACGTGGGCGTCGCCGGGCCATGTGCTCATTCACGGTTTAGACACCAGCGAACATGGACGAGGAGAGGTTTATATTGGAGGTGGAAAACCACAAAATAATATATGACACGGCACATCCTTTTTATAAGGACTGTAATGTATTGTGAGTTTGATGTTCGCGATTGCTTGTTGTGCCCGTCTCGCTTGCCGTACTGTGCGGCAGCCGGACGCGGAAGACAGAAATAAAGAGTGGACCCGCACTGACCCGACTCTCGTTATTAATATACTTTACAAGGACAACCAAAAAAAGGATGCTGCATGGAATCTCAGAGCAGAAGAAGAAGAAAAGGTTAAATCAAAAGAAGTCCACCTCTCGTTGTGAAATGCTACATGATCGCGCGCGCGCGCGCGGTCCCGCGAGACACGTTGGGAAGTGGGCGGCGACGGAGCTGCCGGACCGCAGCTGTGCGGAGCCGGTGTGGATTGACAAAAAAATTGACCCGTCCGGAGCACGCAGTCAAGACGCACCGCACCGCAACCGCATCCAGTGAAAACCCGGGCTAAGCCTTGTCAGCATCCCAGTCGACATCAAGATGTGAGATCCTGCCTTCCTCCATTGACAGGATATGATGTCATCACTGTGTGATAGACTTTGTAAAAGTGCACTGAGTATCTTCAAGATGAGGTGAAATGAGATTTCATCATCGTATCTGATGAAGTGTTTAGATGCCACTATGCGGTGTACTGAACTTTGCCAACTAATCAAATGCTTTGTATCAAATGTCAATTGTAGTGGATCTACTTGATCTAAATGTACTTCAAATATATTCTTTTAACCCCTTATAATGCTGTTTTTGTCCCTTTACAACACAACAATTTTGCATGTAAAATTATTGGGACACAGACACTAGTCATCCATTGCTGAAAGTGAAAAACAAGATCTTGGCTATCTTTCAAAAGATCACATTATCGTCAAATCAGTCATTTATAGGTCTTAAAATGCCCGCCAACACACAATTTGGAATGAGTGTTTTTGCATTCACAATGAGCGCAATCAACATTATGTACTATATTTTAGCTTAAAAACAAACAAACAAACAAACAAACAAACAAACAATAAATGGTGAATCAGGTTGAGAAAACACAGCCAAGAGAAAACACTATAGAATGGTAGACTGCTGGGAAAACATTTATTTCTTCACGTTATATTACCATGACGACAGGATGGAGCTAGGTAGCTGAACAAGTCAATTGGAGTACAAAGTGTGGGGGGAAACCCCCCCCATAATAAAAGCAATTTTATTTGAGGAGTCAAAACATACTATAATTAATATAACTGTCAGTGTACTGAATGTGGCGCCTACTGTCACTGTTAGCTTGCACTAATCTGCACGTACAACAAAACAAATCTGTTGCAGCTGTGCTTACCTTTCGGTTTGTACCAGTTTTATGAATGTCTCAAAAGGAGGATGGCCGGACAGTGGACAGTCATGCTAATAACTCAGCGACAACACAGTTTGCAACATTTTGAACACCTCATTCACTGACAAGTTTTCAAAACGGGCAAATAAAAATTGACTTGGTTGTGTAACTTGATGCGTGGGCAAGCATTCAAGAGGCGCAACCATTTGTTTACACAACAAAAGTTAGTTTTTTTCCCCATGATGTGGCCAGAAAAAGGTCTTAAACAAGCAGACGTAAATAGGGATAAAAGTTAGAGAACTGCGCAAATCCCATGTGAATACTAAAACATTAGCGGAGCATTAAAATGCAATCATGTCCATATAGTCAACAAGTAAAATGCGACCCATCAGTCAGTGAATTGCTTTATTGAGTTTCCAGACAAGTTTAACAACAGGCCCACTTAAAAAACAACAAAGAAACAGATATTCAGGGTCAACATCACAACTTTACAGTGAAGATATTGAAAATGGGCTTCAACACAACGTCCACAAAACCCACCCCAAACCGAATGTGAGTGTCAATCAATCGTCATGAGAGTCAGCATCCCTTTCAACCAAAAGGAGATCAATTTGACGAGAAGGGGGAGGAAAAACAAGTCTCATCATCAATAATAGTCACAGTAATAGATTGCTTGGATAGCTTGTATTGCACATGTGTACACTTATATGCACTTTATATACACGTGAGTAGACACTGGAAAATTTTTCTCAGTTTTTCAATCAACAAGAAGGACAAAAGGAATGTGCTTGTGATCAGTTCTAACTAAACGATATATGAAGATTTTCGGTCATGAGTAAGGTGAGAGAAAACAAACAAACAAACAAACAAACAAAAAAAAAAGAAAAAAAAAAAAGAGGGAAGATCCCTGCTCCTGAAAAAACAACCCAAAACAAAACAGAGAGGTCCCACTGTTACCTTTTCTCATTAAATGTCCAAATATAAACAAACTGCCCCCGCCACCATGTACACCACAGTCTCAAACATACATAAAAAAAAGAAAAGAGAGGATTAAGTCATGAGCATATGTGTTTGTGTGTGTTCTAAAGGTGTGGCCACGCCTAAATGTACATCATCTGTCCGTCAAGCAAAAGTTTCGTCGACCTCCCAACTGCAAACTGTGCTCTTCCAGTAAATGGCCTGGGGCAACAAAAACATATATTAGGCCAATTTGGTTTGTGGGGAAAATACTGACATGATAGCAGATTATGAGGGGACGATCTGTTCAACAAGGCACTCTTTGCTTGAAAAGTGACTTGTGGACTCTCCCACCAGTTACAATGCACAACTTTCGATTGTAGCGATGCAAAAAAGCCTTCACACTCCACGGGGCAGGAAACATGATGACAAAAATAAATACTGAATTATGACTTCACTATTGTGTTAGGCCAGGTTCCAAATTTGGGGAACTGAACTCCACTATATTGAAGCACAGATCCATTTGGTTGTTTTCCAAAACGTGTCATTGTGACTGCTTACGTGACAAACACGGACGAGTTCATATTTGTATCACCATCTCAACATTTTCCACTAGTTTTTTTGGAATGTTAAAGAATTTAGAAAATATTTCTCAAAAGCGATATGATTAAGTGTCGTTTTTTTCCTTTGGCGTTGTAGCTCCTGAAAACAAAAATGGATCTTCCCAAGCAGACGTCAGACTGAACATCCAGTCACGTCAACGGTACGTATCGTTTTTTGCCTGTTCTGACGCAAAGACATGGCCTGAAAGGTTTTTTTGTCGGCGACATTTTGACAATGGCAAATTTGTTTTGGAATGAAAATAACTTTGGCTAACGGTCATCACTGAACGTTTTGAGCTTGTCTACCAATATGATACTCGTGCGCTGAATTGTACTAGCATGCTCTTTGTCCTCACGTGTCACATTTCTGTGTACTAGCAGAGCAACTAAACACGTTACGTGTAAGTCAAAACTGGTCATGAGTTGACATCTGTGTACTACTGGATGTTAACTCGTAAAATTCCATGGTGTCAATATGAGAAGCTGTCAGTCATCAACAGGAAACATAAGACAATGTCTCACGGTCCTGCTGTTCGACATCTTTCACCAATTTGATGCATATGTGACATCTGTGGCCATCAAAGGCAGTAAATGAAGAGTTGGTGCTGTGTTACCATGACAACAATTACCATGGTCCTAAAAGTGGCACAAGTTACATACCTCACATCATACACTGCAAAGATTCATGGGAAATAAGTTTGCGTGAGCTTCAAACATTTGCAGAAAAAACTCACCTATTGGTTGTTTTTGTGTACCATGTACTATAATATAAACATTTGCTTAGGCATCATTTTGTGGCATCTTTATAGGTTGCACTCAAATTATTTGAGAGTTGGCTCTGTCCCTACTTGTAATCATGTAAGCTCTTTTATGTGCCAAAGTTTACAAGTATCTTATTCAACGTAAGGACCACATTGTACAAATAGTAACAAAGAAGAGCTAACAGCCCAAAAAAGGTCTAAAACGATCACTTAGCATGTTGGATCAGAATTAGTTTGCATTGAGTTTAAAGGGAGAGACGTTGCATGGTATTTGCAGATGCAAAAACATGCACAGGCAAAAAAAAAAGAAAAAAAAAAGGCCTTGGTTGCAATTGTGGAGTTGTATTGAGTATGCCACTGCTGGATATTCTCAACATTGCATTCATCAATGACCTCCAAATATGTAATCCAGGCTTGGTCCTGCCAGAGGAGCCTGCTGTCCATCGCCATTCACAACAATTACATCATCAGCGTGTGCTGTTGCGCTGCATTTAACTTGAATATATCATCTGACAATATACTCATATCATCACTCTTATAGGATAAAACTTTTTTATCAAAATATACACACATAATATAACTGTCTGTCTAATTAAAATGGAAAACCATCCCGAAGCTGCCAAAACTTCTAGTCCACCACGTCATCTGGCAAAAGCTGAGAAACAGATAAAGCTGCTCAGAATTGATCTCACGCAATTGTATTTGTGTGAATCTTCCATTGATTAGATACACGTAAATAAAGCTAACACGTTCTCATCTTACTGCCCTCAACGAACCCTCTTGTCACGAGGACGCCAGGCTTCAACGTTTCGTGACCAATTTCATTGCTTGCTCTGTAAGTTGTGGTGCTAAACTATACAGATGTTTGCTTAATATTAAGTCCATCCCTAGGTAAGCGTTAGGGACGATATATGATATATATATATAATTATTTTTCTTATATTTATTAATATAAAAAAGTGAAAGTCTTGTGTGTTTTTTTTTTTTTTACATTTAAGTATATACATATTTAGAAAAACAACTGACACTGTAATGTGACTGTGGGCAACAAGACAGGACATGTTATTACACCAGTACAATAAAAAAAAAAAACAAACAAACAAAAAATAACGAGGGACGGGGTGGTCGTACGCCACAATCCCGCGGTCGCCTGTCGAGTGGAAAGAAAGAGAAAACGAGGTGGTGCTTTCAAGTGACATACATTTCCACCAATAAATAAAGCCCCCTCATTTCTAAACGTCACAAGCTCTCCCGCTCTAAAATACAAACGACTGACAAATTAAGGCAACCAGATGAGAAGAAAACGACGAGAAAACAAAGTGAGCAACAACAGCTGCATGTGTGTGCGCATCGCTGTGTTCCTTCAGTCCCGATTGGCTGCTTCGTTTGCTGAGGTGCTGCGGTGCTTGTTGTTTATTGGTTCTCATTGGATGTCTTCTTATTGTGTGTGTGTGTGTGTGTGTGTGTGAGTGGACGAAAAGGCACCCTAGTTCCTCCTCATCCTTCGTTCAATAAACTTCCTGCTGCATCGGCGCTGTCCAACTGCCACTCCCAGACGTGAGCAGGTGACAAAAGAAGGGTGGTGCTGCGTGCAGGTTCCAAAGGAGAGCAGAGGAGGCAGCGTCAACGTTAACGCCACAGGCGTGTCCATGCTGACATGCCCCTCCTCCGGTTGCCGTGGAGACGCTTAACAATTGGTCTGCTCCTCCCGGTGGAGAGAACTGACCTTGCTTTGCGCTCCCTCCGCCGTTCCGGGTCATCCGCAACATTTGCACTCAGTGTGAACGTGTGTGCGTACCGATACGCAATCCGTAAGAAGGTCGAGGAGGTGCCAGGAGGAGGTGACGGTGGCGTTCATGTTCGCGTCTCGCTTACAAAACAGGCTCCTCTTCCATCGGCTCCTCTGTAGACCTGCGCCGAAAACAAAGAGGCCGTAAAGCGCAGTGTAGTGCTGAATTGCGTTCCGAACGCCGAGCATAGCCGTCGTCACTCCGCCCACCTGCTGGCGTCAGCCATGTCGGCGGCCGAGCCCGACTGCTCCACGTCAACGCTCAACGAGGCCATGGCGTTAACCGTGTCTGCCTCGTCCTTCTCTGATTGAACCTGAGCTCCCGGGGGGCCGTCCAATAGCGAGTGGCTGCTCGTCGGGGACAAAGTCTGCAGGCAAGGCCAGTGTTTACCTAAAAGAAACGCACAGAAACGCACGCAGGGTGAGAGGGAGACGTGCCGCGGCATCGAGAGCATCGAGTTTGTGTTGACTCACTCTGGATTTCGATCACTCTTTCTAGAGAGGCGCAGGCTTTAGGACACGGCTTCTCTTGAGGCCATTGAAATGCAGAGTCACTCTGTGAAGGAAACATCAACAACAATAATGAAATATTTTTGCCCTTTTTACTTTCTTGTTGGCTTAAATGAGCACACAGGAAACCCAACTAATGATGGCTAATGCAGAGTTGCCAGAGATAAAATGCACACTACTCACAGAAAGTTAGGGATATTTGTAATTTCATCAACGAAAACTAAACAGATTGCGTCACAGTGCGCCGGTGTTATTTGCGCGTATGTAAATTAGGAAATTTGCATACATTTGACGCAAAATATGCCCACCCCAATGCAAATGAGACTCATTGATATGCAGCGTCTAATTCACTAATGCCAGCGCAAATAGCAACACCGTGTTTGCGTGACGCCTATAACGTTTTTGGAAAGCATGTATTAACTTGCTGGCTGCAACCTCGATCCCGGGATCATGACAGCAGTGCATGTGACACGTCCCTTTCTGGCTCATCACGCAGAGAGGAGAGAGAGAGAGAGAGAGAGAGAGAGAGGGTGAAATTTTCTATGTTGGTTTAGGACACATAACGTAACCTTGGCTGATCGGCAATGGCGGGGAGGCATTTTACGATCATTTTTACGTGCCAGATGCACGCCAACCTCTGAAAATATATTTTTTAAAAACGATCGCACCAATAATTTGTACTTTATGAATGAATGACGTCGTTGTCGTCCTCTCTGCGCTGTCCATCTTAATGGCGCTCTAAACGCTTACTCTCGGTCCAACCTCGCTTTCTGATAATATCATCTTTCTCGCAACTGTTACTATAACAACCATGTTGTTGGCGCAAATCCATTGCCATGTGTGGTAAATCAGGTGCAAATTTGCTCCAAGCTGTCAGTTTTGGGGGCGTGTTTGCGCCGGTATATGATTAGAGCAATATGCTTAGTGAATAGGTTGGTAACTGGGCGCAGACTGCGGGTGCAGTTGTGCTGCAATATTTCGAGCCATTACCGGACGCAGCGCATTCTTAGTGAATATGCCCCTGTATGTTTTAGCTCCAGTGCATTTCTATTGGGTAGTTTTGATGTGGAAATTTCTACTGCGTGGTGACTGGAATTCCCTGAGTAGAGGCTTTCCAAATAAGGAGTGGTCGTTAATCGAGCGTAAAAAAATTTCCGCCGTTCAAGGCACTTTAAGTTAACGAGATAATAACGCGATAATTTTGACACCCATAATACATATATACATATATACGTATATATATATATATATATATATATATATATATATATATATATATATATATATATATATATATATCTATATATATATATATATATATATATATATATATATATATATATATATATAAGGGCGGCGCGGTAGTCGAGTGGTTAGCACGTCCGCTTCCCAGTTCTGAGGTCTCCGGTTCGAGTCCAGGCTCGGACCTTCCTGGGTGGAGTTTGCATGTTCTCCCCGTGCCCGCGTGGGTCTTCTCCGGGTACTCCGGTCTCCTCCCACATTCCAAAGACATGCATGGCAGGTTAATTGGGCGCTCCGAATTGTCCCTAGGTGTGCTTGTGAGTGTGGTTGGTTGTTCGTCTCTGTGTGCCCTGCGATTGGCTGGCAACCAGTCCAGGGTGTCCCCCGCCTACTGCCCAGAGCCAGCTGAGATAGGCGCCAGCAGCCCCCGCGACCCTTGTGAGGAATAAGCGGTCAAGAAAATGGATGGATGGATATATATATATATATATAAGGGCGGCGCGGTGATCGAGTGGTTAGCACGTCCGCCTCCCAGTTCTGAGGACTCCGGTTCGAGTCCAGGCTCCGGCCTTCCTGGGTGGAGTTTGCATGTTCTCCCCGTGCCCGCGTGGGTCTTCTCCGGGTACTCCGGTCTCCTCCCACATTCCAAAGACATGCATGGCAGGTTAATTGGGCGCTCCGAATTGTCCCTAGGTGTGCGTGTGAGTGTGAATGGTTGTTCGTCTCCGTGTGCCCTGCGATTGGCTGGCAACCAGTCCAGGGTGTCCCCCGCCTACTGCCCAGAGCCAGCTGAGATAGGCGCCAGCACCCCCCGCGACCCTTGTGAGGAATAAGCAAGGAATAAGCAGTTAAGAAAATGGATGGATGGAGATATATGCGTAATTAATCGTATGACTTCAATAGTTAACTCATGATTCATCGCACATTTTATTTCTGTTCTAAATGTACAAATAAAATGTACAATAAAATATTTGTTTTCTAAGTTTCATTCTTGTTAATGTAAAAGTGTTAAACTAATAGAACTATGGCTGCATCTTTTAGTCATTGATACAGTAATTTCATAATAATTCATAAAATTGAGTTAAAATTAAAAAGATGTACTGTAAAAAAATGAGTGTGGTATTGATTTGTGTTGAGGTCATTTTGCTGCCACTAGGTGGCGTAATTGCATATATAAGACGGTGGTGACAGCTCAGTGCATTTTTATTTTCATATTAAGAACTATCTACTTTTTAACATGAAGTAACTTGTGAAATTCTGCACATTCTAAATTATAAAATACAACTTGACCCAAGTCTCCACAAATATATGCATTATTATTAAATGTATAACTGCTAAATTTTGAAATGGAGGTGTCTGCAGTTTTCTCCTACCGGATCTCCAAGGAGTGCAGAGACACATGCTTCTGATGCATCACAGATGGCAGTGAGGTCATGACCTCCCTCCAGCGCCATAACAACACGCCCACCAGCCAGACCCATCAGGAGCTGGGTTAGCAGACCAAAACCTGCCAAAATCAGCACTCACTCAAACAAATATTGATATACGCGTATACAGGACATTGAATCATTTTTCAAGAGTGTCTTCAGCATGACATGACTTTTTTGCTGCCAGTTGCCAAGGTAACCAGTTTGGAACTCACATTTGGCAGTGACAATGTAACCTCCTAGAGGAGACTGATGACCTTCCACTGCATCAAAGCCTGCAGACACCAGAATCACGTCTGGGCTGAACTGCTGAGCAATCGGCATCACCACACTCCTGCACACATCCAAACAGGGTTCAGTAAGTGGATGACATCATTTGCAGGCTTGCTGATGCTCAATTTAATGAACTAACAAACTTGAAAACTGACTTAGAAATACTAAAATCCAGTAAAACATTGCTTCTGTGTAAATGGCTGGGAGTGAATGAGTTAAGTGGCCATCAGATTCATAAAGTAAACATTGAACAACAATCATTCTGTATTGCTGTGTGTCACATCTGTGTATTACTGACTACAGTATCTGAAGCTTGTACATTGGAAGTAAGAATCAATTGTGATTACCTGAAGGCAGTGAGGTACTCAACATCACCCATAGGGGGCTCAACTCCTCCAGTCCACGCGATGTTGACATTGAAGCCAACACCTGGACCTGATCCCACCTGGGGAAAGAAAAGAATAACTGCGTCACAAGTTCATCTGTTATTCAAGTTTGTGTCAGCTAAAGGGTAGGTAACGCTTCAGATTTTCATCTTACATACTGTGTACTTATTTCACATGTTCACAAAATGTAAACACTATCATATTGGATGTGGTTGCCTTGAACGTAAATGTACATGTAAACAGAAATTCTGTTCTTAGGCTGGATTTATACTGAATTTTCAGGAGACTTTACGTAGAAAGCACAATTTGGGTAGGCATCATTGCAGTGTAAAGAGAAAAAAAATGTGCAAAAATGTATACCCTCAGATTAGTATCAGACCTCTTCCTAATGTAGATACAATTTGGATACATATCGAGCCAGTCTAAGCAATTTAAACGTTATGTCATGTGTAATACAAGTATTATTTCTGCTTTTTTTGTTGTTTACTTCTGTTCTGTCACTGCCTGGGGATGACACTTGTGTTTATTAGGACCCGAGTAGCAACCACTCCGAGGTCCCTATTATACCTGGATAAATTCTTCTTTGTTCTTCTCCAAAATGAATCTCATTAAACATGTACAAAAACTTTGCACACACTTAGGACCTGGCGAAAAATTTGATATTATAAAGTTGTCATAACAACATGGCTCTGTAGCATCCCTGATCGTGGAAAAACACAAAAAACAATCCCCGCATGTTTAAAGTTGACTCTGTTTAGACTGGGACCGAATATAGTCTTTTTAGAGTAAAACCTACTCCACAAAATTTACTGTGCACGGTAAGGGTGAGGGGACTTCTAAGCAAGACAAAATATGATTGGCTGCTTGCAGAGCAGAGTAACCAAGCCACCACTTTGAATTTAATAGCCTCAAATTAATTCCCACCCCCCTCCTTCTCTGTGAGCAGAGAGGGGAGGGAGTAGATGAAAGACACTGTGTAAGTATGGATGCCTTTTTGCTCTGTTGATTAATGTTTAATTAAAAAAATATACATATATGATGCCAACTGGTACCAGTTAGCCCCAAGCATAACGTGAGTAGCCCACTGATTTGTTCTAAATATAGCTCATTAAGAAGAATTAAAACAGAAGAAAATTAACATTTATTTAAACTTAACATAGTAGAGGTTTCTTATGTACCAAATATGAAATATTTCAATAAAAATAAAATAGCTAGTGTTTTATGAAAAAAAGTAAGTTTTATTTATGCAAATATTTTAAAAACTAGAGCTGTAATTTTAAATCTGCAATATTGTTGCTCATGGTTATCATACCGTCAGACTCTAATCTTAGTCCAGTGTTCCATCAGTGTAAACATATTCATATCTGCCACGTGAAATGTAGGTGGAAATAGACAGTCAAGTTGGATATGGGCGTTAAATTGGGAACTTGATGTGCAGTGAAAATCCAGGCAGGCTTGCAAAGTAAATAAATGCAATCACGAGGAAACTAAGGCACATGTCAGCCTTCATTTCTATTCATCCTCTGCAATGAGCCCCTTTTCAGCTATGAGCACAGGCAGTTATTGCATTACAGTCTGAGTTTGAGGATGATGGTTTGTGCGTTTACCTCTTCAGGAGCCCCGCTGCCAGGAAAAAAGTTGCCGTCATCGTAGCGATGGAGGGAGATGTAGAGGACGTTGGGGTCAGCGTAGAAGGACTGCTGCGTGCCGTTGCCATGGTGAATGTCCTGCAGTGGCGGGTTACAGTGGCATCCCAGAGAGAGCATCATTGGTATGAAGCACAATGGTTTGCTCAACATTTTACGTTGAAAATTATGGGGAAGTGTTTCTTTGGATAGTTAAATTTGTTCTGGACAATTCTTTTTGGGAAAAAACAAACAAAACAACAACCAAAAAAAAAGAATACATGTGTAGTAAACCGATGGTCCTAAGTAGCAGTTTGGAAAACATTATCTCAATCCATACACTTTAAATGACACAAGACAGCCCATTGCAACTGTTTTGGTCAATGGCAAGCAACAGCAGCACACACTGTTCAATCAGTAAATCTACAGTTGCAACAACTTCTGAATGAATTTTATGTTAATATACGCATGCGCGTGTGCTCACTAACCCAGTCCACAATGAGGATCTTGCCCACTCCCAGTTTCTGCTGGAGTAGCTTGACAGTGATGGCGACTGAATTGAAGAAACAAAACCCCCTGTTCTCACACACAAACAAAGAGAAGAAGGCGGCAATTCAAAAATGTCCTCAGAAAAGCACAACTTTGTGCAATGGTTTTAGTATTTGAAAACCAAACAAATGTACGAACATGGCGGTGGATTCTTCTGCATGATGCCCTGGTGGACGTACTACTGCAAAGCCATTCTGGTATTCAGACATAGAAAGAGGTAGTAAAGGACGTGTCTAAACAAAGGTAATGTCCTTTTTAGAACAGAGTGCGTGTTTATATACATCAGTGTGTGTTTGTTACCTTCAGTTCTCCTGCTGCCACTCTGAAGGCCAGCTCAATAACGGAACCCACCGCCATGCGGACAGCTGCAGACGAGTGCATCTCATTCCACACTGTATCACTGTCCACCTGCAGAGGGCAGTAAAGCACTCCGGTTCTGAAAATGGCACCTACTTATGACCACAAAGACGCTGAGCAAAACTCACCCCTATTCCACCACACGGGAGAACAGCATACATCTTCTGGCTGATTGGACCTGTTACAAAAGTATTGGTGTGCACAAGACGACATTCAGGCCAACTCAACCACTGCAGTCAAAAGCAAGTAAAAATACAGTAATGCCTTGGAATGCATGTTCCAACTTTAAGCTTTTTTCAAGATATGAGCCTTTGCTTTGACCTGCGAGCAAACATTTGAGATTTAAACACTGGGTGATTATGGGGGAAAAAAAAAATTATTACAATTATTTCAATTGATACTGATGTCATGATTAATATCATAATTATTTCCTAATTTCAAGACTTCTTGTATTTAATCAACTACCAAAACTCAACTTTAAATGCAACTTGACAGAACAAACAGAAAATAAACAAGTAACAGAAAGTGTATGTATATATTAATGCTGTCAAAGTTAAAGTGTTAACTCATTGATTAATCACAAAAAATGATCGCATTAATCATGTATTAACGCAGATTAATTGCACTATTAATTTTGACCACAGATTATCTTTATCTTGACAGCGGATGGTTACATTTGAGGTAGCTCAGGTTGTGTTTGAACAATAAACATAACTACATGTGTTAAAGTAAAGCATTTCATAAATGTTTGCGTATGACATTCAGAATATTTCTTCATGTCAAACTACTGGGTTAATTTTTCAAAACAGGAGGATGAGAGTGTGCAGTGGATGGAAAAGTGTTTAAGACATTAAATGTTGAAAGAATTAACATACTGCTCTTCAAATTTGGCGGGCAAAAAATCTTACTAAAAATCTTTTTAATTAAGTTATTATTAATCATGATTAATCAAAATTCTAAGAAATGATTAATCTGGTGACAAATTTAATTGTTAGACAGCTCTAACTTTATATATATATATATATATATATATATATGTATATATATGTGTGTATATATGTACAGTATGTACAGTTTTTTTTTGCCCCGATACTGATTCCGATACCCAGTTTTGCAGTATTGGCCGATGCAGATAACATACCGATAGTTTTTTTTTTTTCCCCCAACATGAAAAAGCTGCCCTGCCATTGGTTCAGAGCAGTAAAGGGCCAATAGGATATCTTGGTTCGGCATGCAGTGAACACGTCACATACCAGTGAATGTCATGCACAAGCAAGAAACAAGATGCTGAATCCAAAGTCCTCTATTAACATTGGAAAAAATGGTATCGGCATGTTACTTGTTAGTACTTGCCGATGCCGATACCACTGTTATAATGCAGTATTGGGGCCTCTCCCGACACTAATTGTAATAGAAAACAATAAATAGAAGTAAATATCTGATGTGCCTGCCTTGGCCTCTTAGGGGCAGTGTTGTTGTGCAGACCAGACATGGAGATACACACTAGGGTTGTGCATCTCTCTGATAAAAGACTATTCGATTCATATCTCAGTACATGGGGTGCAATACAATTCAAAGACGATTTGATTTTAAAATGGCACAGTTCGATTGTGTTCCATTCAGTGGGATTACGATTCAAATTGGTATGGTCTGGCTCAGTTTGAAGGAGTTTCTTGTTATGTTACATAAATATATCATGATCTTGTCAGGACTGTATTTTTTTTATTTTTTATAATTAACTTCTACCAATAAGGTGACGATGTTTCTAAAACGAACGTGTTGTATGTCAGTTGTGAAACTCTTTTTCCTGTGTTTCTATGTCTGTATTATTCTCCTGTTGGCCAGGTTGCATACACCGGAATGAGCATCTCAATGTCCATTGAAATGAAGCACAAAACATCAAAATGTAGCAAAAACTATTGGAATGAATTCTTCACATTCTATTTAATGATGTCATTACTTCATGTTTTTATAAAGTACAATATTATGGAGTGCTATTTTTTTTTCCCCATTGACAAACAAAAAAAAAATGTTCTTTTGGGTTTGGCTGGAATAGATTATTGCGTTTAAGTTTCATTTCAATGGGGAAAAATGATATGAGAGTTTTGAGTTAGGAGAATGGTTACAGAACGAAATAAAGTTGTATCTCAAGGCACCACTCTAAAGCCAATAATGTTGTACCCAGCAGCTTCTTGTGGTCCAGTTTGTGTCGATTCAGTGGACTGGTTCCGTAGAGCAGAGTGTGAAACTCGGAATGGACAGTCTGGATCTCATCCAGAGAAGCTTTACGCCCACGAATTCTCTGCTCAGACACAAACAGCGAGACACAGAGAAAGCTTTTTGCACACTTACTCTTGACTTATTTTGGGTGTGTGAATGCATATGTGCCTACCTCACAGCGGCCCAGCAAGCCTGTCTCCTGCAGCCTGGACCAGATGCTCTGCACTCTCCCGGCATGCTCTGGGTGGATGTGAGCATTGCCACATACACACTGGTGCTTTAACATCAGACTGTCATACACAAGTCCTGCAGGAAGCAAAACAGAAGAAGAATGCAGTGATGCGAATAAGCCATCACATCAAAGATAGTAAAAGTCAACAACAGTGGGTGTTGTGACTGCTATCAATACAATTGGAGCATAAACAGCATATCACTTTTCCCATGGATTATTTTCCTGTTTGGTAAGCACGCTGGTTAACACGTTCATATGTTTGACACACTGACCTGTAGTAAAGAGATGTCTGACAGGGTTGACAGTGCCTGCAGGAGAAGACTGCGCTCTTCCCAGAGGTCTGTGAGGCAGCGAGGAGGGGAATGCACCCATCTGTTGCAAGGCCTGATGGGAATGGGAGAAAAAGTTCACACAAGGACACTTTTCTCCATAATAAAGGAGCTGAGCGTATGTTTCACACACATATAAACTGCACATGCACATACACAGTTTTATAAGTCATTGACTTTCTTTTTTTCCTTTCTTTTTTTTTTTTTTTGGGGGGGGGGGGGGTAAAACTTTTATGCAGCCATACATAGACAGCCTAATCTGCATCAACCTGTGTATGTGTGTGTCTGAACTTGAAGGTTTGTGTAAGCGGTTCTATACAGACTATATATAGGGAATAACGCTGTGCTCCCTGCTGTGAACTGGGTGAGTCATCATGTGTGGGTGGGCACAAAAACACACACTCCAAGATGCAGAGATTTTGGAACACACACGTACAAGGCAGTGAGTCCAGTGGTTGAGTCACCAGCTGGTGATGTCAATGCAGCGTCAAATAAAGTGTGTGTGCGTGTGCGCGCATGTTTCTAAGTCAAGTTCTGTATCTGCATTCAGAACAGGTCAGAATGGAAAGACTTTGTCTTGGTTCTCCTTCCTATGACGTGCGTTTATACGACACTTCTTGAGTGTGTAGTTTGTGTGTGCATATCTATGCATGGCAAAAAAGTGACAAAGTATTGGAACATAGGGCTATTTCATACACATATTCCAAGTTGTGTTCTGCAAAATGTCAGACCTTCTATGGCGTGATGAGTCACTTGGCGCTTTTGGCATGTGGCAAATCTGTCTGATCATTTGGACTGACCTATTCTAATGTCTGCGATTAGCTGGCAACCAGTCCAGGATGTACCCCGCCTACTGCCCAAAGCCAGCTGAGATAGGCTCCAGCACCCCCCACGACCACTTGTGAGGAATAAGCGGTCAAGAAAATGGATGGATGGATGGAGGGATTCTAATGTGTTGCTCCAAATATTGGTTCAAGTTCTCCTTTCTGGAATTGCATGTTCTCCCTCATGTTTTCCCCAAATTTAAAAAACATCCACACTATGTTTATTTTAATATTAATCATATATATGAATAAAAACACAATTTTTTAAATTAAAACAAATATATGAATATCCATCCATCCATTTTCTTAATCACTTGCTCCCTACAAGGGTCTCAGTGGTTCTGGAGCCTATCCCAGCTGGCTTCGGGCAGTAGGCGGGGTCCACCCTGGACTGGTTGCCAGCCAATCGCAGGGCACACAGAGACGAACAACCACACACACTCACAAGCACACCGAGGGACAATTCGGAGCGCCCAATTAACCTGCCATGCATGTCTTGGAATGTGGGAGGGGTCCGGAGTACCCGGCGAAGACCCACGCAAGCACGGTGAGAACATGCAAACTCCACCCAGGAAGGCCGGAGCCTGGACTCGAACCCGAGTCCTCAGTACTGGGAGGCGGATGTGCTATATATAACTACATTATTAATATTAATTAATATTAGTTTTAGACTGAACTGTCCGTAGGTGTGCATTATTGTGTGAATTTTTGTTTTTGTCTATATGTATTGGCTAGCACCCAGTCCAGTTTACCCTTTCAATCGCCCTAAGTCAGCTGTGATTGGCTCAAGCTCACTCGTGATCATAATGAGGACGACTGGTGGATGGATGACTAAAAGAAAAATTCAGGATAAATTAATTGATTGGGTTACTCTACAATTAGTTGTACTGTAAAATCGACGTTTATATACGTACTCAAGGTCAATGTGTTAATCAGTTAGCTTCGAGGCAGTGTTACCCTTTCTTTTTTTTTTGTTTTTTTGTTACGCCACTCCCTGGAGGAAGAAAATATTTGCCACCCAACTCTCCACTGCGCTTCTAAATAGCATCATTTGTCAGTAATATTGTTGGACGTACGCCTCTGCAAAATAGCTAATAATCCTTGCACACTCTTTGACAATGACAGCGCCACTGCCATCCACTGCAGTGGACATGCAATTACACTTTATTCTTGTATAGTTAAAAAAAAAAAGAAAAAAAAAAAGCATGTTCTCCGGGGTCACGCATGCCCCCTGGCATCACACCGTGGCCTCCCAATGGGGGCCTGCCCACCTATTTGAGAAAGACTGCCTTAATGTTATGTCTGTAACAGACAAAAACCAAATAAGTGCGAGCAAGTTACCTTTAAAAAGATACCCCCAAAATCACAGGAAAAAAAAAATAAAGACTCAGTGCAAGTTGTCTAAAATACTTTTTGTACTTTTTTTATCCCTTGTCAAGTACAGAAATAATGATGACAATTTTAAAGTGAATCTAATTGTTTTATTGTTTGAGATAAACAAGCAGGCAGTGTTTCTGGCACCTTGAGCGAATCTTGTTGTGAAGCCGTATTGTCCACTTCTGTTGGCATTTTCATGGTTGAATGCTATGCTAATAGGCTGTCTACTGGCACAGTCATGTGCTGAATGAAGTGAAGGAGATTAGGAGACTAATGGTTATCATTTCATTATCGCAAATTGACATCTGCTGATGGCAAAGTGTCACGGCTCCGCTAGCTGAAGTCACATGCTGCTAGCAACCTTTGATTTACTAGACAAACTGGCTGGGAAAAAAACAAAAAAACATTACATGAACATGCGTGTTTACGTTCCTGTGATTGGCACACAATTACAATTATCTTAAAAGGTTTTAGTGTTTTGCTTTATTTGCTGTTTGAATGTGTGCTTTAGCAGGGACATTTTTATGCAAGAATGTTGCCTGTTACAAATTTTGACTAAGACTGAGGAATATTTAGCTGGCTAACATCATGACCTCTACAATTTTGCATCCCATTTAATCACTGCAAGGACCGTTAGACTGCCAAGATGAGTAAGTATTACTTTCTCATAAGAGGTGTCTGCCAAGCATGAAGGTAAAATTGTTGAAAGACATTTTGAATTAGTTCAAGTCGTTTTCTAGGGTCCACAGAAACAAGTGTGAAATCTCCTGGTCAGGCTCATCTTAGCAAACACTGGGTGAGAAGTTGAGTAGCCCTGGCCTAGATTCATCGCCAGTCAATCAAAAGGTGGAGTCAGAGTGAAACAAGCATCCATGGGTATTATTGTGATTTCGAAACCTCTTTAAACTTCCATGAAGCCAAGATGTCACAAGTCCACATGAATGAATGGGAAGACTTATGATACAATCGCATTTAGTCAAGCAAAAATAAGAAGCCTTCCATTGGTTAATTACTGATTCACGTATTTACGCTGACAACAAGTTTTTTGCTGCATGAAGTATCCGTTGGTTTCTGAAACAACCTCGCCACAGGCCCTGTGGTTTTCATGAAGATATGTTTATCAAACAGATCAAATTACTGGCCGGCAAAAACAAAAAATTGAAGCAAATTAGTGAAGCTACTAAAATGGGCAACACATGATTAAAAACATGAACTCTGTGGTCAACTATGCTCGCTCCTTCAGAATGAAATGTGTTTGGACAAAAATCTTCACTTAAATGTTAGTTGTACAACCATCCATCCATCCATCTTCTTCCGCTTATCCGAGGTCAGGTCGCGGGGGCAGCAGCTTTAGGAGGGAAACCCAGACCTCCCTCTCCCCAGCCACTTCAACCAGCTCCTCCGGCGGGATCCCAAGTCGTTCCCAGGCGAGCCGAGAGACACATCCTGGGTCGCCCCTGGGGGCCTTCCGCCGGTGGGACATGCCCAGAACACCTCTCCAGGGAGGCGTCCAGGAGGCATCCGAACCAGATGCCCGAGCCTGGCTCCTCTCAACGCGTTGTACAACCAGTTGTACAACTATTCTTAAATAATCAACAGTTCTAATAAGCGTACAATGAAAAGAGGACTTTATTGATCCTTTTGGGATGGCTCCCTCTGGGAAATATAGTTGCCAACTGGCAACCATTTTGCGATGGACATTCAAGATGCCAACAGTAGTAAATACTTACATGGCGTGGAACAGTCATAATAATAAACACAAATTGCACAAACCTGAGAGTAGCTAGCCCTGCCGTCTTCCTCGCTATCCCCCAGCTGGATGACATCGTCTTCCTCCTCCTCTTCATCCAGTTCGCTTTCTGTGCTCTCCCCTTTCACGTGTACAACTCCTCGTTCTTCCTCCTTTGGATTCGCACTACGTCGGTCAGAGGGGATCGTGCTGTCATCTGACCCCTCCGTCTGAGGTCTGATCAAAAAGTGGTTTCAAACTTCATGCAGTTTGCTTCCAAATAACATACCCAATATATGAAGCCATCTGATTGGCGATCACCTGTGAACGCTTGTCCCGACATCATCCTCCTGCATGTCATTGGTCTCTGTAAGCTCCTCTTCTGTCTCCTCTGGATGAGTGGGAGGTGGTCTGGGTAGGTCTGAACCCTTTGAAAGCATCTGCATAAATAAGGTGATGTTAAAACAAGTGGAGTGCACTCATTGATTTGTAATTGTGTGTGCGTGTGCACATATACACACCTTGTAATGTTTCTCCAGAAAGTGCTGATGTTGCTGCTGAACTACTAGTTGCTGGAGGGCCTGGGGCGATTGGGGCAAAGGTGCACTCTGGGTACGAGCTAGAGGCCGATGGCGAGGCAACTTGTTGACCGATCGCATGCCGCTGGACACGCCTCGCTCTGCTGTAACCAGGGGTGACTGGCTGTACATAGGGACTGATTGAATGACAGGTCAGAGTGCAAAAAGTTACGGACACAATGACATTTAAGTTTGATTGCAATTACACATGTGCGTAATATGTGTACCAGATAGCATTGCGGTTTGCTGTCTGGCCTGCTCCAGAAGAAGCACATGTTGTAATAATGAAGAATGAGTAGAGTGTGAACTAGGTGGCTGAGTCTCTACATCATGTCCAACCCCTGCAAGAAAAAAAAAATATTGGAACAGTCAACAATAATTCTATTCAGCTCCACTGCTTATTCTTTAATGAGAAGGGCTTTTATATTTTTAGTATTGTGTCAGCTTTAATGACAAAAGAGGATAACACAATAATAAGAAAGGAACAGCAACACCGGCCGTTGAGCTTGTTTCAGCTGTCATGTTCACCTCTCCACTGCACTTGCCGCCCACCTAATGTTGTTGGGAGCTCAAAGAAGCTCAGCTATCCCCAGCTTTGAATTAAGGATCAAGCAAGGACACAGTATTTCCACCACAGTAGCACTTAAAAATTAAGTGAACTCTACTAACTAACCGGTCAACCATATATAGTAAAATGCTGTTCAACACTTATTAGGCATAATTGACTTAAATAAGTAAACATGTATTTGTGAATTTGTCTTTTAATTATTACTGCGCTAATTTATAAATGCATACCTGCGGGCAGGGAGGATGTGGAGAGAAACTTGCCAGTTAGAGCTCCACCTGCCCGGAGTGACTGAATGGCTTGACGTTCTGCCTCCTGTTGGCTTGACAACTTCTGGGAGGCCTGTGAAGTGTTACCATTGCATTTAACAAGCAAATTTGATTATTTGTTTCCTGAACACAGAGAAAATAAAACAGTCACAGTTATGTTTTAGCATGTTGAATGCTGCACTAAACTACTGTAAACTCTGTATGTGCTATGCCCGATGGAAACATAATACAAAACAAGTAACAGTATGGCTTTGTAAAATAGAAAATGTAATGCAACATTCATTCATTAAAAACCAAAATGATTCTTATTGTGCTTTCTTTTGCCTACCGTGATGTGTGTGTTAGCAGGGAGGCCTAACGAGATATTGGGCAGTGATGGCGAGGTGTAGAGACTTAGCGGACTCAATGTCCCATCAGCCCCTAGTGTCTGATGAAGGGAACGAAGCTGCAGACACACAGAATGGATACTCTACTCACAACGTGGCAGAATATGAGCAGACACATTTTAATGCTATATGTATTTATGAGTTCACAAAAAGTGACAAGACAATGCACCACTTTTTTCTGTATAGGACATACTGTATTTTCCAGAGTACAAGTCGAACTAGGCCAAAAATGCACAATTAGGTAGGAAAACAAAACAAAACAAAACTATACATAAGTCGCACTGGAGAATAAGTCACATTTTTTTGTGGGTAGTTTAGTTTACAAACTACTTGACCAAAAACAGACATTATGTCATCTTGGAAGGTAAATTATAACATTAATAAACGAATAGAGAACAGGCTGAATAGGTGTAAAATATGCTAACACATTGAAGGTTCACTGCTTGCAGCTTGTAGTCTGCAGAATATGATTTTCTTTTCGGGGGAGGCATTTGCGTTCAGTCGTTTTCAGCTGTCTTTGTAAGCTAGCGTTTACTGTTTAATATTTAATTATTAAGGGGTAGGAGATATTGGTGCATAAGTTTAGAGTGCCCTCTTGTGGCTGTCTCTGAAATTATATACCCCGGTATATTTTTTCATATATAAATCGCTCCATAGAAGTCGCAGGAACAGCCAACGTATGAAAAAAAAGTGTGACTTATAGTCCAGAACAAAAAAAAAACACAATTATATTTTCAATGCATATGACAACAAAAGCCAAAGAGATTATGTTATTGAACTGGCAACTGAGTCAGCGGTTTTTGACATCAATTGTATATATATATATATATATATCCATCCATCCATTTTCTTGACTGCTTAATCCTCACAAGGGTCGCGGGGGGTGCTGGCACCTATCTCAGTTGGCTCTGGGCAGTAGGCGGGGGACACCCTGGACCGGTTGCCAGCCAATCGCAGGGCACACAGAGACGAACAACCATCCACACTGACAAGCACACCTAGGGACAATTCGGAGCGCCCAATCAACCTGCCAGGAAGGCCGGAGCCTGGACACGAACCAGAGCCCTCAGAACTGGGAGGCGGACGTGCTAACCACTCGACCACCGTGCCACCCAAAAAGAATGTTCATCCATAAAATATAAATAAAAAATAAAAAGGAAATATACAAAGAAATAAAGAGGTTTTATAAATTACAATTAAGCTGAAAAATAGATACACACTGTAGTAAAGTGACAGTGGGTCTGACTTTTTTTGCAACTTGACAATATCAAATGACACACAATGACCGTGCACATCCCTGATAATAATGAAAACAATGATAATAATAATAATAACAACAACAACAACAAGATAGTGTTGCGTTCCTTACAAACTATTTGACTATGCCCGTCCATGTATGTTTGTGTACCTCAGTTTGTATGTTGGGGACAGAGCCAGTGTTGCCATTAGCAATAGCTGAATTTGAACTATTAGGACTGCTGGGCCCTGAACCTGGGGCGCTACTACACAGAGGAGAGACTGCAAAAGAAAAAAAGAAAAATCATATCATGGAATTTGCAACACATTTAGCCACTATATTTACTAAAAGAATCTTTCATAGTCTTAATATGTATGTAACCTGAAATCTCAATGGCTCTTTTCTTGAAGGTGCTGATGACTGTGCCATCTTTCCTTCTGAGGAGTGGAGAGCTCCGCCTCTCTGCTACTTTCTGTTTCAACCGTGAACGCACCTTCAGGTTAGGCTCCGACACTGAATAACAGAAAAAGGAGTCTGAGTGAAGAGAGAAAACTTCACAGCTTGGAGCTAATAATCTGTCTCACATGACTGATTAAACAGACTTAAGAGGAAGGATTTTTTAACAGCATAGCTACATTTGCTTTTGTTAATAGGACAACATTAAAAAAAAACACACAAAAAAAAACCCCACACACACACGCACACACACCCGGCTTTACTTTTGGACATTTTTCATTATTGCACGTCAGAAAGAAAATGTGATTGTGTTTTCTCTTTTTGCCAAGTGTCACAAGGTAACACTAGCTTAAGGCTATCAAATAGACCCTTCCAGTGTGACGTCACGTTGAAGTGCGCCCCTAGCAGTGGGGGTCAGGGCGTCAATGCGAGTCAATTAGAAAACAATCAGTGTGAGCTAGAAAATAGGTCAAACAGTTGATAAATCAGCTACCAATGCTATGGTGAACTTGTGCGCGGCTGACGGATGCTCTAATAGCTCAAACAGAGATGAGATCATTCTTTCGGCTTTCGGTAGCGATTCTAAACCAGACGGAAGACAGTGAGGAGTGAAAGACGAGCACAATGCGACTGTGAGCAAAACTATGACGCAACTGCTTTGCACCCACAAAAAGTACGAGGATATGCTCAGATCATTTTATATCAGGTAGTTTTTCTCTTTTTCATATACAGCTGGTCATAACATTAACCTCTGATTGTAAATTCAAGGCAGACGTGATGAATAAGCCATATTATCTTTAGTGAAACAATCATACTTTTTTTTGCACAAGTATTCAAGTCATTTTTAACAAAAAGTTAACGATTTAACACGATTATTACAATTAACACTTTAACTCGGGCTTGATTTCTGCTGAGGAATGTGTAGTAAACAACATGTGGTCTGTTTCTTAGCAGCTAAGCTAAGTTAGCTCGAAGACTTCGATATACAGCAAGACGACACAAACGGACACCCCGATTTAAGGAATGACAATTTACACCAGGAAAGTAGTGATCGATGTACTGTTTCAACCAAAAACAACATACCTTAGGCTTTCTTTTCCACTTTACCCCCCAACAAACTCCACTTTTTTTGTAGCTAGCGGCTCCAAACGACTGGTTTCAATGATTCGCAGTATTGTAGTGTCCTACTCGGGACGTTTTTTGTGACACTTGACATATTTCCCACCTTTTAACGAAAACGCTCGCTGGAAATCAAGCTCCCTACATTAATTTGTTATGAGATGTTTGACCTCCAGGAAGCGCTGCGGGAGCTAAGCAGTGACGTCAGCTGGAAGGGTCTATAGACTTATCTTTCAGCAAGTACACAGTCAACATAACAAACAAGAGAACAAAAGATCAAACATTAGCATAATTCAGTTGAAAAGGGAACCGCAATAGCTTTTAGACCCCTTTATCATAAGATGCTAGACAATATGAATGTTTTTCACTTAAACTTAACAATTTACTGAAACACTTTCAGTCTATTTGGGTAGCAACTTTTCCGTTTGGCACATCTTGACTTGCCAGTATTTGACTTGACCCTTACAAAAGCACTCCGAATCTGTTGGACTGTGAGGGCATCTACTGTGTAAATTGACAGCTCAAAGTTATTTCAATTGGATTCAGGTCTATCACCTGGCTGGCTAAAACTTTTGGTAAAGCCATTCATTTTGTATGGATCTATACTTTGAGTAGTTGTGTTGAACAGTGAAATGAAATTACTGTTAATAACAATTCTCCACTGAAATCTAGATTCTTTTGTACAAATGGCAAGTGTTTCAACTTTCATATCACTGTTCTGCCTTCTTGGTCCTCAAAGTACTTTTACAATGTCACCGAGTCATAGACACTAATGAATCAGGGTGGCATATGGTGTTCGCACACTGATGACACAGCATCAGAAGTAACTGGGGTTTGCATATTGCTCGAGGATACATCAACGGGTCATGGGGGAATGAATTCTGCCTGCCATCACACCAATGTGAGAATTGACCTTACCTCACAACCAAAATTTTGCCCAAACTTTAATTCTTCTATTTTATTGAGACAAAGCTTCAAGTCTACTGATTCTAACCTTGATAAAGTAAATTTCTCTCTTGTGGGACTATTAAAGGTTATCTTAAATTATGCACAACTAGTATAACTAATTAGATATGATAAACCAATTTTTCCGATAGGGAAATTCCATTAATCGATTTACTACATTGCCGTTTCTGTTTAGTGTCACAGCAGTGGCTGGACCATATCTGACTTTGGGCAAAAGGCCGTCTGGCAGTCAAAAACAGGGTGAATGTGAAGGGCCATCAAGTGGGAATTAATGCCTTGGCAATTGCATAAAATTCAGTTACATCAACAAATATATTACCAATGGGGCAAATAAATTGAATCATTTATTAGTATGATTACAAAATGAAATATGCTTGCTTGGTGAGTTAAAAAAAAAGGAAAAAAAAAAAGAGACCCTCTCACAGGGCCATGTGCACGATTGCATCCTCTACCTGTCTTGCGGAGTGGAAAGTCATCCTTGCCCTCGTAGTTACCCAGTAATGTGGGAAGTTTATAAGATGGAGGAGTTCCTGGAGTGTTACTTTGGGGTGGAGAATTTTGCTCCAAGGAAGTGTTCTGGCCTCCCCTGCGGATACAGAAAAAGGCCAGCTGGTAAGACAGTGCCATAATCATTAATAATTTACACTAGTCTGGTTTGTTGAAATGTATCTTATGGCAGTGGGACAAGTTGCGATATTGACCTGGTTGTAAGAGAGATAATGTACACAGACTGGCCACAATAAGACGTGTAGGTAACATTTTGCCTTTGAAGTATTAGTTACACTTATGAGGGTACTTTGTGGTTTGGGTTTCCAGTGGTGTAAAGCTGCATCACACTGAGAGTGACAGTATCAATCAAACGATACATTACATTTAAGCCATAGTAGTTGGTATAGCACTTGCCTTACCATTTTGTAAAATTGGTTAAAATTCACAAAAATCTAATATAATTATTGGGAAGTTTTTGCCTAAATATTTGAAGGTCCGAGGTGGTAATGAAGAATAACACTCAAGCAGAAATCCTTACCAGCACTTTGAGGAGAAGGAATGGTTCAGTCCGCCGATACCAGGTTCTTTCTTATTCAGTAGGAATTCCTGCAATTTCAACTTTACCTCGGTGCTGGCAATGGCACCTTTCATAACATAGACACAAACAAATGCAGTTGGCGCACGTGCAAAGAAGCTTTGTATCTGCATCTCAGGAGCAGAAGCAATGGCATGAACCTACTCTCTTTGCCTTTCTCCTTATTCCGAAGTAGAAGCAGCTGTTGCTCCAGTCGTTGTTTCTCCTGCTCTTCGTGTCTTTGTTGTTCCAGTTTTCGCTTCTGCTCCAGCTCTTGCTGTCGCTTTGCTGCCAGCAGTTCCTGTTGTTGCTTATGAACCAATATAATTATCTGAATGACAAATATCCCAACTGACAAGAATTGAAAATAAATTACATTATGACTGTAGTGTGGCTAACAAATATAGTCAAGCAGTGCCTTGTCCCATTATTAATAAATTGGTTCTCAAAGAAGCTCGATGTTTGTAAGTACCTTCAGGTGTTCCTGTAGCTGGACTTCGTGTTGTCTGGTTAGCACTTCATGTTTTTTCTGGAATTCAGCAAATAGCAGTTGTTTCTGGAGTTCTTGTTGCTGTTTAAGTAGTACCAGTTCATGCTGGAGCTGCTGCTCTCTCAAAGTGGTGTCTACTCCTGCAGTTCCCACAGGCAATGAGCCCAAACGAGGCTCAGTGCGCAGGTCAACAGGGCCTCCTCCACCACCTGAGCCTTCTTCGGAACCTGGGAGGCAGTGAGCACATTTACTCATTTTGGTTACAGTATTTTTTGGACTGGAATGTAAGTCACATATTGCCATAATTGTGTTGACGGCAGCAAAAGAGTTGCAGTTGGGTTTGAAATATCCGCTTTTAACTACCTTGGAAAGGTAGTGTTTGGATATCTGAGTAAATTTCCAAATGCGCCCGAAGGGACAGGAATTTTGAGTTCCAGCTGTAATTTGAACATTTGATTCAAGTAAGGAAAGGACACAAAAGATCACCCTTGATGATCTCTCATGAAGGTCAAGGGAGCCCACTAAAATATGATCTCACAAGCAGCCCGAGGTATTATTCCATCCAAGTGCACTTGGTTTGGTGCGTCAGAATTTGCGTTTCAGTCACAAGACTATGTGCTTGAGGGTATTTTACTGAGTAATGACGCATTTTAGAACCGTTTATGTTTCAGAGAATTGTAGTTTATTATAAGAGAGTAAAGGCACATAGCAAAAAACTGCATGTGTGCTGACCATGACGCCAAGGTTCATAGCAATGCCAATCAGGTTTAATCATAGAAGGAGAAATAAATATACAGTAATATCTCTGTGATCAAATTAGGAGATGGCATGAACTAATTGGCAAAAGTATCAGTAATCATCAGGTTTCAAGGTCCTCAATTTATCAAGAATGGAACAATTGTAGAAGACAAATGAAATACTCTAGCTCAGCTGCCAGTTGACTAAATGCATTATTTCAATACCAGCTTAACTCATTTGCTCCCAATAACGTGTAAATACGTTTTTTTTTTTTTATTGTTTTAAGTGTTTTGTTTTGTTTTGTTTTATTCTAGAGCATACAGAAGGCTTTGATGCAGCCTCTCAACTGCAAAGAACGGTTGCAGAAATGGTAGTTATTACACAAATGGCCAGCAGAGCAAATGAGATCAACCAGAGCCATGTAGAAAAAAAGCTCAATTACTTACAATTTTGAATAGTTTTGTGAAAACTGATGAAACTTATCTCTCTTCTAATGCTAATTGCTGAAAAACGGAAATAGATAGAAACATACTTCTGATGAAAGAAGAGACTTTAATCTTTCTTTTGATAGGTTCCATGCTTTTATAGCAATAGAACACAATATTCTGTGGACCTTGCAAAATCAACAGCCGGGAGCGAACGGGATTGTTTCTGTGAAAATGGCTGGGAGTGAATGAGTTAAAAGCTGTGTCTTTTATAAGCAGTAAGTTGAACTCATACATGTTGGTCACTAACACATCAATTCAATATTATTCCAGACAGGATTTCCAGGGTCAGCACCACCCTGGTGACTTGTCCCAGGCATGTACAATCAAGAATCAGATAGACACCAAAAGACTATATTGAGGACTGCTACTCACCACCTACTCCTCGTTGTTCACTTGCTGTTCCGACTGGGCTCTGCATGCCTGATGGGAGGCTGCTTTTCACCTCCACTACTGCAAGGGAGGGAGACAGAGAAGGTCTGATTAGTCTGGACAATGTTGTCAGGGGCACAACAGTATATTACATCACATCACCCGCCGACACAAACCAAGAGATACAGTTCTTATTTCATTCAGATATGTGATGATAATGTAAGAAGAAAGGAACGCAGCATTCTGCTGCCTAAAAATAGCCACAAGCTTTGCATTAGTTGAGTATTGACCGGAAGCCGGCTTCATATCACCCCTGTATTTCCTTGGCACCGGTTTACCCTATATTCAGACTAGAGTATGTGATTTGACTAAGTTCTACACTAATAAGTCAAAAACAAAAAACAAAAAAAAAAGAAAGAAAAAGACAGACATCGTAAGCTGCATTCACTCTGCACGAAAGCACTTGGTGGGTTTGAATCACTTCTTTGGTACTGGTTGTCACTGATATTTTTATTATGGCTCAATATTAATGTCAGAATTTTCGAATCTTACAGTACGTTATCTTTATTTTAACCCCTTCAGAATCACATTTTTTTTCCTGCTGGGCAAAATTCTTCTTCTTCTTCTTATTATTATTATAATTATTATTATTATTTATTTTTTATTTTTTATTTTTTAAACTGATTTTGATTGGGGTTATCTCATGTTTTTATTTGTTATAGTGGACGCCAGTATGCCTGTTATGTGTTGTAACCTTACCAAGCTTATATGTAACATTTTTAACATCAACATCATGCAAATCAACTTGCGATTGTGATTAGTTTGCTAGTATCCAATAATTTTTTTTAACTTAACCTTTATTTAACCAGGTCATGAACTAGAAGTGTTAACATCATCCAAATGTTGTTTTTATTGGTTAAGACACGCAAATATCTCATGTCCACTGCAATCATCTATGCCATGGTATTTGTTGCAGCATTATTATACAAAAATGAATAAATAAAAAAGAATTAAAAAAAACAATACTATCTTATGGAAAATTTAGTGCCAGGAATGCTAACCTTAAAAAAAAAAGTCAAATAAACACACTGGTCAGTGGTCAATATAGAGATCAAATAAATGCTTATTTAAACAGTGTGCAACATATTTTGTCAACAATTCCAATGAACATTTATTCACATGAAGCCAACAAATCAATATACAAACATGATTAAATTGTGCACACCGCAAAGTATTTTGTTAACCCAGACACCAGAATAAACTTGAGGTTGACAGAATAATCTGCGGCATGAAACAAACCTCTTGCCACCTGCAGAGAAATATCAAACCAGCGTATGAAAAAATAACTATCAAATTATGCAGAATATTGCCCATAATAGTGACGTGATCTGCCCTCTCCAATCAACCATTTCTTCAATCAAAACTCTAAAATGCTACTGCGTATGTTCCACAATATGTTAATGTAAACACAGAACTGATGTAACTAATTGCCAAAAAGGATATTTTTCCCCCCTCCTCATTTTAAAGCTCTTTTTCCCAGAGGCGTTGCTTGTTGTTAAGATGCATTTTGGGAAAATGAACTTGTGTCAGTTTCAAGTTACTTCAGTTTTACATTCTTTAATGGATGATCACCAATTATTTTGCCTACATGTGGAGATATTCACTGCTAAATTTATTTTGGAAACACAAATTCTTTTTCTTATTTTTTTTTTAAGTTTATGTTTGAGTGTGAATTAGGATTTGTGGGCAATGGCAGCAGGTTTTCTTTTCCAAGCATTGCTGAATGAAAGTATAAGATAAAGCATTCACTCTCAGCAGTAGGGCTGATTCCTGCATATAATTGCAAGTAGTGATGACAGAATGACAATGACAGAACATGCAGCTAAATGCGCAACTAAGGGCAGCGAAATAGATATCAGCCATAACTTGGCATTATCCTCCAAAGATGAGGTTATTTTGGCAAGTTAAATTACTCACCATCGGTTGTGTGGCAGTGTCTCCAAAGCGATGTGGAGAAAATTAAGCCGATATGCAAGGTAATGTATGTCTCCGGCCGGTGCCCTCAAAAAAGTTACATTTTATAGACCATGCCTCCTGAACCATACGTCGACGTTGCAGCCATATTAGATGTGGCCCAACTGAAGAGAGCAGAGAAGATGCCTTTATCATTTTCTCCTTGGAGATCTATCATCCGCAAGGATCATATTAGACCACTACAACCAATTTTAAGACGATATTATAATTTGCAGATTTTGTAGCTAAAACAATGGCCTCATTCAATACAGTGGACGCGCTGACGTATCGCACGGAAAAGGGCCACCCTGCTCAAGGTGATGTCACTTTCTGCATGAGAAAACAAAAATAAAAGAAAAACAACCTTCATTTAGATATCAAAACGATTTTGTGGCTCCTGTGTTTGGTTTTCTGTATAAGATGGGTTGAAATAAGGTGCCCCTAATGCCAACGCCTGGCATTGTAAGGTACCCCTTCTCGCTTGGCGTAATGTGTCTACTGCAGCATTTGTCATTATTAGCAGTCATTTACAAACATGTACATATTTTGTACGTCATTCCATTAGACAAAACCACACAAAAATGCATCCAGATTCAGTATGACAAATGTGTGAAATTCTTGCACATTGACAAAGGCCTGCAGACCTAACATTATTTTCAGTAAGGCCGTGATTGGCTGTTAGATTATCCATCCATTTTCCAAACCACCCATTCCTGACTAGACAAAATCATACCATTGTTTCTTTATATTTTTAATGTCTTAGCGATAAAGAAGTCAAGACTAGTACCGTATTTTCCGCACTATAAGACGCACCTAAAAGCCTTCAATTTTTTCAAAAGCTGACCATGCGCCTTATAATCCAGTGCGCCTTATATATGGATGAATATTGAGCCGCAACAGGTCTCGCTGTCAAGACGCTATCGGTGACCCTGCACGATCGGTGACGTGCATGCGCAGAAGATCCCGCCATCTTGGATCGCTAGCTAATACTAATACTTTACCTCAGAGAAAATAATAAAACAGCTGTTTATTCATTTTGGGAGTGAATGGAGTTGTCAGAAAGCTGGTGTGTAATCTATTCATAAAGTTTGATTGACCTATATGACTGTTTTGTTGACATTCCCTTTAGCACAGCACCATCTAATGGATGCATAACGTAACCCCAGCCTCTACTGTAGCGCCTTATATATGGAAAAAGTTTGCAAATATGGCATGCATTGACGGTGCGCCTTATACTGGGGTGCGCCTTATAGTGCGGAAAATACGGTACTTCTTAACACAATAATAGCTAATATGATTACATCAAATTGAATAAAATCTTTAAAAAAATGTTTGTTTACTTTTGTACTTTGGATTCGTGTCTCAAGTGGTAGGGAACAAGCATCTGGTGGGGAGACACGGGCCCCTTAGGTTCGCTCAAAGCCATTGGTGTGACTCGCCAGCGAGCCAGCTACTTCTGAACACGGGTAAAGATGCAATGACATAAACAAACTCAATTGGTTGGTTGGTAGAGTCCAAATCTTATGTCAGCATGTTGTTCTGTACTTTCTGGAACATTTTTTACTCCTTTTAACAGCAGAACACATGGCAACTGCCCGTGACAAAATACGGCCAAATGGGAACACTTGGCATCTTTGCATGCACATTCGCATGTAGCAATTATGTTAGCATATTATGTAGCATCATTAATTAAAAATTATTATGTTCACATTTAAAGCGTCTTCTTTATCATTCCCGAAGGGGCAGTTTTTTTCATTTTGTGTCTTGCATACCTGCATTGTTATACCTCAAAAGTGGAAATTAGTTCATTGTATTATTTTATATTGTTCTAGACTTGTACATCCATCCATCCATTTTCTTGACAGCTTATTCCTCACAAGGGTCGCGGGGATGCTGAAGCCTATCTCAGCTGGCTTTGGGCAGTAGGCGGGGTACACCCTGGACAGGTTGCCAGCCAATCACAGGGCACACAGAGACAAACAACCATCCACACACACAAGCAACAATTCGGAGCGCCCAATTAATAGGGGTGTGCCAAAAAATCGATTCACAAAAGAATCGAGATTCTCATTTATCAATCGAATCCATTTTATTTAAATTAGAAATGAAGAAGAAGGGGAAAAGGCAGTTGTAGCCCACATGCTGTTTTTGTGGAAAAAGGCACTTATAATACAAAATGAAATGTTAAAAAAAAAAAAAAAAGACACTTTAATGTCTGTATTTGTCATTTGGTTTTGCAAAGCAGACTGGATTAGATCATGACAATATTGTGCATATCTGTAAATTGAAATTATTTGTCAATCAAAATAATTCTGAATCGAAAATCGTTTGAATCGAAAATCGATTCTGAATCGAATCGTAGAAAAATAAAATAAAATAATATAATAATAATAATAATAAATTAAATAAAAATTGTAATCGAGACAATCAAAGATTCCCAGCCCTACCAATTAACCTGCCATGCATGTCTTTGGAATGTGGGAGGAGACCGGAGTACCCGGAGAAGACCCACGCAGGCACAGGGAGAACATGCAAACTCCACCCAGGAAGGCCGGAGCCTGGACTCGAACCCGAGTCCTCAGTACTGGGAGGCGGACGTGCTAACCACTCATTCACCGTGCTGCCCTCTTGCTGTACAGTTGAGTAAAAATTGTTTTAATAATTTTCGGTGCTTGAGTTCCATTTATTTGGTTTTAACATTTAATCATGTTAAACTACTCAATAGTTTCTTTACCTTTCAGTACAGATGCTTTTATAACAGGCAATTTCAAAAGAATGTAATACAAAAAATCCTGGTAATAATCGAGATCAAATGATATTTCTTTTTTTTTTTTTTTTGCGTGTGTCTTATTGTGCAGCACTAATCTGCCGACAGGTCAATATTCTCTCCAAAATATATCGACCTTTCTTTTTGGATAGTAAAAAAAAAAAAGAAAAAAAAAAAAGAAAGTAGTAGAGTATTGTGTGAGATTCCACACAGACGAGACAAGCCAAGACTCAGCAACTTCCGAATAGACATCCCCAATTAACTTATCAGCTTCTGTAAGCTACACTTATCATTGGACATGTGTGTTAGTGTGTAAGATGGGACTTTTGAGAAGTGAGCCAACACTGACCCTGATCTGCCACATGCTGTTGGCTACTCTCTCTTGAGCTCAGCTGATCCTTGCTAATGGATTATAGGCTACTTCCTGAAGATGCTAAAAATTATGTTAGGACATCAGGATGTTTCCTATCTGCTGGCTGGACAGGAAATTAAATCAGATTTTGGATTTAGGACCTTCTTAAGTGACAATTCGCACAGCTTCGGCTTCACTTTGCTTAACCTGTGTTTCCCAAACAGGTCTGCTTTAACTTCACTTTTACCCCCTTTTAACATCAGATTCTGTGTTCAAAATAAAAAAATAAAATAAAAAAAAAGAAGTAGAAGATAAGCTCATCAAACACCAACTTACACATTGAGGCTAAGCTTGTTAGCTCTGTCCTGACGAGAGAACGGAAAACATCATTCAAATCTTGACTGTCTCCTGTCCCGATTGACTTATTGACCTATGCGCTTGACTGTATCGTGGTATTGGAGCTTGTGCAAAAATGTGCAACAAAAAAGAGCTAATTAGAAATTGGTGAAAGATTAATTCTTTAAAAATATGCCACCTAACTGTTCCACATGCAAAGACACATAACCAAAGGATCAAAAAAGTTTTATATTTGGTGGTGTGTGACCATTCACTTGGCTCAGTCACTGTGGCTGGTGCTACTGCTGCTGAAACAGAAAAAAAAAGTTGGCAAGAGTCAAAGCGTCTAAAACTGAATGCTGGTAGATAAACACGATGTGTCTGTGAATATGTGTGCAGCCACTCACTTCTCAATTACCTAAACAAATATTCTGGTGTTTCACGGTGACGCACGTGTCTCCCTTTCCACTACAACACACACACTGTCCCGATGAGTGTGTGTATATGTGAGACTGAATTGTGAGTGTGTGTACAACAGCCCTCTTGGCAAGAGAGCAGCATTCCACAGCAGCCAGCTTCTGACGTCAAACTAAAGACATTTATAGTCTTGTAAACACACACAAACTCACACTAACGTACAGTCTGGCAAAGAGGCGGGTCGAATCAGCTTTTCAGTCAATAATATTCGCCTCTTAACGGTTCGCTATACATGAAAGTCATGTATCGGAGTAAATGCAATCAAGGATAAATTTTACATCCAGCATGTCCAGAAAGTTAATTTAAGTAGGAATGAATTTCCACTGGTATAAACCCTGGTGCTAACATAACTTTCACGACTAGAATACACTTCATTTGAATAGTATTTTCACTCTTGTACTTTGTCAGGCTTTGCTAAATAAATTAAACAAAATAAAACTTGTATAACAACTCTGTTGGAGTGTTTTTAATTATTCTAAATCTGTTTCAGTCATCAACAGTCAGGATATCAGGCCAACGATTATCAATTGGAGCTATGAAATCGCGTCGTCAGGGAATTGTCAGGTTAAAAATGACACTGAGGGGAGGTTTTGTACACTCACAGAAATATTTCAAGCCTAACTTAAGATGTATGTAATTTTTTTACATGACTGAGTCATTTCAAAATAAGATACTGCCTACGGGCTACCACAAACCTCCCAAATAAAGCTTATATGATACATATTCATTAGTCTAATAAAGCCTATTTATTTGAAATGCATAATACTCAGTTTTATATTATTTAAAATTAATTAGTTTTGTTGTTGTTGTTGTTTTTGTTTTTTTACGTTTTTGGGATGTCTGCAATCAGTTTCATCCCCAAAACATAAAAGTGTTTAAAAAAATAATAATTGCAAAAGAGAGCTATAAGAATTATTAATCGATCAAAATATACAGAACCAACGCATCCACTATTTATTAAATTAAATGCAATGAAATTTTATGACTTGGTTCAGTTTAAAATAGCACAAATAATGTACAAAGTTTATAATAATTTACTCTGCCACAATACTCAGACGTTGTTTGAAATTAGACACAGTCCTTATGATATATAAGGGGTACAAGTGTCTATAAAAAACCTAAAACAAAAACAAATATTAAGCAAAGGCGCGTATCTGTAAAAGGTGTTAATTTGTGGAATAATTTGGGAATTGATCTGAAAAAATGTGGCTCACTTCTGGATTTAAAAAAAAATGTTTAAAAGTAAAGTTAAAAAAAATAACTTATGTCAAACTAGAGTATGGAAATTGTATATGTGAGCATGTGTATATGACTTAGATAGGTATTATGGTATATGTTTAGGAAATTCATGTATATATGTTTTTGGCAAATGTAAACATGTTTAAGTGCACTTGTATATATAACCAGGTTTATACAGTTTATTTAAAAAAATAGTAAATTAGTATTGTATTAATAATGAAATAAGTTTAAATATATAACGTAAAAGTGGTAGGACTAGATACGTTTCTAACTTCTTCCTACTCCCTTTTGAACATGTAAATTATGATTGATTGATTTTTTGTTATTGGGATTTTCTTTTCTATTGATTACTGTTTTTTCTGCTGTTTTGCTTGTTTATATGTTCAATAAATCAAAAATATATATTTATCGTGTATAGGTAACCTGATCATTATACAATTCAAACAATACACCATATGTATTTTAAATAAATACTCTCATTATTATTAATTTAGAGTAATTATACTTTATTAATACTAAATACATAAATCTGAGGATTATGAATTTCAAGTCAATATGCTTTATAAAACTAATGAATATATAAGCCTTATTTGGTAGGTTTGCGTTAAAATTATCAAAAAAAAAAAAAAAAAAAAAAAAAAAAAAAGTAAATGGGAATTTCCATCCATCCATTTTCTTGACCGCTCATTCCTCACAAGGGTCGCGGGGGTGCTGGAGCCTATCTCAGCTGGCTATGGGCAACAGGCGGGGTACACCCTGAACTGGTTGCCAGCCAATCACAGGGCACACAGAGATGAACAACCATCCACACGCACAAGCACACCTAGGGACAATTCGGAGTGCCCAATTAACCTGCCAAGCATGTCTTTGGAATGTGGGAGGAGACTGGACTGCCCGGAGAAGACCCACGCAGGCACAGGGAGAACATGCAAACTCCACCCAGGAAGGCCGCAGCCTGGACTCGAACCCAAGTCCTCAGTACTGGGAGGCGGACGTGCTAACCAGTCATCCACCGTGCTGCCGTAAATGGGATTTGTCAGGTAAAGAAAATTACACGCAAGTTAGGCTTCTATGAGATTACAAAACCTCTGTACTTATTGTCATTTTTAACCTGAAAATTTAAATCCTGTAAATAGGAATTTGTCATGTAAAAATTAAATAAATAAATAAACAAACAAATAAGTAAACAATTTTAAATTACCGTAGGCTTGAAATATTTCTGGGAGTGTAGTCTCAGATTGTAATTTTGTCAACAAATTAATTCTCTGTCATTCTGTTTCTTTTTCTGTAATTTCTACTTCCCCGTACTGCTGCTGCAGAGTGGTATTTTGGGAAAACAATATTCATCTTTCCTTTTCTTCTCACTTTCCTTGCCCTGTTTATTCTGCACTGCTAAAGGAAAATAGGTACTGTGACGTCAGCCCTGCGAAACAGCAGAGACACACACACTGAGGAAGAACGAAAAGGTAAAAATAGTATAATGGCCGCATGTGCTTTGGACAAATTAAAAGCCTAGAGTCAGAGAGAGTAGTTACATGTGTTCTGTTGCTATAGGGACAGATGGGTGGGCCAGATGCATTACGGGATGGCTATAGGTCATCGAGCGAGATGATGTCTTGATGTTTTGTTACATAAAACTTAATGTCTGTGGCAACAACCACTTAAACTTAATACATATCTCAATGAGAACACCTTCTCCAGCACTCACAATCATATGAACAGTTGGTATATATTTGATGTGGATTTATCCATACCACAATTCAATGCCAACACCAAAATACTTCTTTAATGATGTTTTAAAGAGATGTACTCGATCTATATTTGGATTTTACAGTTTGAGCCCTTTCTGTCTTTATTCGCTGTTACCATTAATACTATTGACAGCAGAAGACGTTGGAGGTCATTTGGATTCAATTATATGCTTCAATTTTCTGCACCAAGTTACCCATTTAGGGCAATATTCTCCTCTGTGCTTAATTAAACTAAAATTTAAAAAAAGCTGCGCAACTACATACTTTCTGGCTACACATATTCCACATGACATTCGTGTAACGTGCACTCTGGGTGAAGCAAACCTAATATAGGGGCGTTCCTTGTCAAATCTAGTCATCCGTACATCCTCTCACCGCCTTAATACACATTTTCTCTTACGCATTCCACAAACTGTAGTAAATCCAATGCCCCAGGAAAGTGAAACATCATATTGCACTTAACAGTTTTACAATATATGCGGCCACATTATAAGGCGCTTCCAGAAAACTATCAAATAACTAAAATAATTTTATATATATTTTTTTTTATTGAACTGGTCCAACCATTTTAGCGGTGATATACTCTGGCTGAGAATATTGACGCTAGCAGACTTTTTTCACCTCCAGGTGCAAGAAGTGATTCTGCAAGTGTTTTTGAAACCACTGGGATCCTCACTATTACATCAATTACACTTATGGCAAATGGCACAATGGTGTGGTACATGTTATATCAATTGTTTTTATTTGTTTTAATGCCATTCTGTCAAAAGATGTCTGTAGTCAAGTGACTCTGTGGTGCAAAAAAAATTCATATGCACAGTATCTTGATCAGTTACTTTTTGCCTGATTAATTTTATCCAGATAAATAAAAAATGCTTTTAAGGAACATTCTTCTCTCTGGTGTGTCAAATTTAGAAGACATTTATTTCACTTTGCAGGGAATTGAACTCTTCACACTTGTAGGACAGGTAATAGTAAAAAGCACAATCCATGAAGTTGACCCCTCCTTACTTTCATGTTCACTACAACTACATCAAGTCATCAAGGTAGTCAAAGTAAGTCGATTTCATTTTAGTTTTATTTTGTCTTTTTCAGCTAACCTATCTTTTTTCATCTTTAATTAAGAACAGTTAAGAATAAAACATTGCCTTTAAAGTTAATAAAGGTCTTATGATGGCAACAGTTTGAGTCAGGAACAGATTATTTCAATTTTAAGGGTGTCACGATTTCGATTTTTTATCGAAATCGATCGAAATTACGTCACGATTTCGAGCATCGAAATAGAAGAGAGGACACACGATTCGATGCCCCCCCCCCCGCGCCCGCCGCCACCGCCGCCACCGCCACCTCCCAGGAAAGCAAATGAGACGCAGCCATTCAGCTACTAGCTAACGGCACTTGTTAGCTGACTTCTCCTGCAGTCATGATGGCAAGCGCGGACAGACACAGCAATGGTGCTTCAAGCCGCTCCCGCTTCTCTCGTCACCAGTTTGGAAACATTTTGCGTTCCCGGTGAGTTATGTCGACAACGTTCACGTTGTCGATAAAAAGACCACAGTTGCAAGATATGCTATGTGCGCGTACTGTACTCGGCCACGGTGTTACGCCCGGCTCGTCAAGGGGAAGGGAAGTAACACAATAACAGAAAATATAGAGTAGATAAACACGGGTCGACTTTAACATCTGAGTAGTTTTAATTGAAATTTCAGGCAGGGGTTTGACAAGGGAGTGAAAGTGGAAGGTGAACAAATAATAACCGCATTTGACAGAACTGACAGAACGGAGGAGAAACAACAATAACCAATAGGGGTATAATACACGGATACACAATAGCGTCGCGCTGGCACAGTCGTCCAATCGGAGTGTCGCGCTGGCACAGTCGTCCAATCGGAGTGTCGCGCTGGCACAGTCCTCCAATCAGAGTGTCGCGCTGGCGCATTCAAACTGAATGGCCCGAGCCGCCAGCCGTAACAACGGGAAACACGACAAACATGACGGGACATTTACGCAGGCATCACAAAGATTTAGATTTATCAAATTCAACTAGAAGTGGGAAAACAACGGTCCAACCAACTATTTCATCCTCATTTACAGTGAAACTTCCACACACTTCAGCTCGCGCGAAACGCCAGATCCATAGGTCTATTTATAGCAGCAGACCTGCAGCCTTGGAAAACGCTGGATTCAAACATTTAATTAGTGTACTTGAACCACGCTACAGTATGCCCAGCAACTGTAAATGTTGGGATATAGTTTGTTCAGGCTGTATTTGTTCCATGACTTTGGATACAATATATTTGTACACTGTTGTAACCAAAAACAGTCAATAGATGGCAGGCACCCACTGTGACTTTTTGTTTTTGTTTTTTTATTTTTTATTTTACACTTCAGTAAGAACAAGACGGTTAACTTTATATTGTAAATAAATTCTTTGAATTTGATCATTCCTGCCTAATGTCAATTATCATATATTACATAAATTTACACAAAAATAATATGGAAATTGCATCACCTATATGTAGCCGATCTTTTGAAATAAGATTTACTGTACAATGAATAGAACCAATGATCATAGACTAGCCTTAGCCTACAGAAGCATATGCCTCTGTGTTATAAAGTGGGGGAGCGGAAAAAAAAAAAAAAAAAATCGAAAAAAAAATCGAATCGTGACCCCAAAATCGAAATTTAAATCGAATCGTGGAGTTGGCGAATCGTGACACCCCTAATTTCTAGTATTTGTTAAAAGGCATATTCTTTTTGAATACAAACAAATTGGATGTTGACCCGTGTCCCGGTTACAATTGTGGAGATTTGGAGTTTCTAGTCTATATTGCTCAAAACACCATTTCCTAAAGAACGACTTGTCAGTGTCAGAAATCAATGTGTCAATCGAGCAGGGGATTAGAGGGAATGTGCGTATGTCTTGTTCCAAATTTGCTTAGCTGTTGGCATCAAACTCCAACTCTAAACCCTGCTCACCTCAGTGCACCTTGGTCAAATGCCAGTCTCACTTTTTTTTCTGTCTTGTCACTCCACAAATACTACCCTAATGAGTCTATGACACAAGATTGAACACAAACAGAATTGGTTGCATCTGTAGCAGTCATGCTTTTTTATCTTGAAAGTAGAACAACAAAACACATGTGCAAATATAGCCTACATGGCTAGACAATAAATTCATTTATGTTCAAAATCAACAACATTCAAAAACTATTGGTAAAGCAAAAGAAAGTCATTGAAGTGCAAAAGAAGGCAGAAGAATGCAAATGCTGGCTAGAAGTGCAAGCCCGCTGAGCCCTGCCGTTAAACAACGTGAGCATCCAGGGAGTCAGCATGAACCTTAAACGCAATTAGAAATGACAACCATACAGTATATAACATCTGCCTATTCTACATATCAATGTAAGCTTTTAGGCTGAGGAACTAAAAGACCTCCGGCATACCCCCGACCCTCCCCATCTCCATTCCCTGAGATGACTCACCGGCTGTGGGCATGGCAGTGGTGGAGCCCCTGCTGCTACTAAGGAGCTCCAGGGGCTGTTGGCTGTCTGTGCTGGAAGAGGAAAAACAGGACTCCGTCTCATAAATGGTCTGCAACATGGTGCACAATCCTGACACCATGGGATGCAACAGCATGCCAAAAGAAGAGAAGTGCTTCTATTTGCTCACAAAACGAGTCCGTTCCTTTTCAAGAATACTGCCATGTATTCAAGAAGTGCAGGTTACTCATTTTGGGAGGATATGAGTAATCACAAGCTTTTTAAGTTGAAAACTGCTTTTCTAAATAATTCTCGCAACTGCAAAAATGAATTGGGAGATTCCACCGAAGGATCCATAAAGAAAGTTGTGTAATATTCTCCAAGTCTTTGTTGAATTTTAAGTAGCTCCTGAATCCTTCAGTCTAGTTTTATCCTGAAACAGTTGCTCATAAGATCCTCTTCTATGATGCAGCCTCCAGAAAGTCCTTCCTTGTCTCAGCAAAAAAAAAAAATCAATGAAAATTAAAGTATGAATTGGAAGATGACCGATTGTAGCAGACTCCTTAGAATAGCCCGCACTTAGTTAGGATTGTTGTTTCTATATCATCTGGAGTCCAGATCCACACAGCGCAAGTTGTTTAACATGCAGTAATGGCTAGTAAGTTGTAGAATGTAGTAGCCACTTTTTCAGATCAGAAAGTTTGCCTCCTCTGGTGCAACCAATCCAAGTCTTGACCGAACAATGCGAAGAAACCAGACTATAAGGAAATCACCGAAACCCCACTTTGTGAAATTTCCATGGGCTGTGAAGTGATGGAAAGGATCGGCTCCATGTGCGCGGTTGGTTCGCATCAGGATGGACGAGCTGAGTGCTGCAGCTGCCTCTTCGCCACTTCCCACAGCTAATAACACCGCACCAAAACAGATACAAGGAGACGCTGAATTCCCCTGCATCAAAGGATCCTCACGCTGTTCTCCTCCTGTCTGATGAGAGGGAGAGGAGGAGAGGAGGAAGATAAGGAAAGGCGAGGACATAAATAGCTTTGGGAGAGCACTCCCCGAGGTTCCATGCTTCCAAAATTAGAATCAAGAGCTGAGAGAACGATAGAGAGAGGGAAATGGAAGCATGGAGGGCGGGCGAGGAAGCGAATGACATGAAAAGGGAAAGAAAAACAAGGAAATTTGTGGCAGCAGAAGACGAGCGGCAATACAATCCTTCCAGAAAAATGAGCACCCAAGGATCTTATGCTATCCTGTAATGCCATGGATGAAAATTCACAAAAAAAGGGCAGGCTGCTGTATCGTCAGCCTTCATACACCCACTAGAAATGAGTGCTGGTCAGACAGCTAATATTCACTGTCTGACAGTCATTAGAGTGCATGTTTGTGCATACGAAAGTCACTGTGTGACGCTCTCTGAGCTGTTGAATTAAAGGGGTGGAGAGGGGCCAGAAAGTAGATCACTGGGTGGAGAGGACGTTAAGACGGACAAACAAAGTCACCAACAGCTTTTGTCCTTTAATGAGAAAAGGGAACACTGACATTTATTTAAGTCTTTCCTGCAGCTTTCATCTGATGAAGACTAGAGAAGAGACTCTAACATGGGAGTTGGAGGGGGTGTGATAGAGGGACTGTAGATGAAAATAGCCTGCCTGAGAGGAGGAGGAGTTAGGGATATAAATAGACAGAGAGAGAGAGCGAGAGAGAGAGAGCGAGAGAGCGAGAGCGAGAGCGAGAGCGAGCGAGCGAGAGAGAGAGAGAGAGAGAGAGAGAGAGAGAGAGAGAGAGAGAGAGAGAGCGAGAGAGACAGGGGAAGTGAGCGAGTGATAGAGTGAGAGGAAGAAAGAGCGAGAGCTAGAGATAAGCCTCTAGCTCTGGGAGTGAGGCGGATGGGGGGGTATTTAGGGGATACGGATGCACACCAATGTCATGTTTGTGCACTGCACTTCCCACAATTCACCTGTTAATCGAACAGTGAAGCAGGGACTGCGACAACATATTTAGCAGAGGTGGGCATATTAGTAAATTTTCCGTCATCGTTAATCTTACTGTGCTTTCGTCCTCGCTAAATTACAGTTCAGAATAGTCACAACTATTGTAGGACTGATCCCTCTTCTTCTTTTTCTTCTTCTTCTACTAAGGTGCTATACAAATGAAGGTTACTTACTTACTTCCTAAATCTGAAATCACAGGCATTCGCAGCACAAGCAGTATCCACTCTGGTAAAGAACCACGTCACATACTGTGAAAACTAAACCAAAGAGATTCCGTAGTATTTATAATTATTTGTTTGACTCGCATGAAGATGTGTGATAGGCTTTTGACTAAACTGGTCAATTATGGGGTAGGTAAATGACCAATTAATCAATTACTTTATATATATATATATATATATATATATATATATATATATATATATATATATATATATATATATATATATATATATATATATATACACAACAGGAAAATCCATTTCTGAATGTTCCGAAGCCCTGTTTCAATGTCAGAGCTAAATTGGGGAGAATAATGCTGCCAAAGAATTGTGCCATTGAATTGGCGTGGTTGAGCCTACACAGATGAACTCTCGCTGTTCTTTGCAGTTTGAACATAATAAACAGTGCTTCTGCTGGTTGCCGCATACATTTTTTTGCTTCAACCATGATTTAATAATGATCAATCCATTTATCCATCTTCTTCACAAGGTCAGGGGACGGGGGCCGCAACCCGAGTACAGAAGGCCAGGCTTCCCTCTCCCAAACCACTGCAGCCAGCCAGGGGATTCCGAGACGTTCCCGGCACACCCAGAAGACTATGTGATCTAAAATCTCTCCTGCAAGTACTGCATCTTGCCCATAGCCTGAACATCTCACTTGGGAGGCGTCCTTGAGGCATCCTAACCAGCCGATGCAGAGCAACAGCTGGTCCAACCTGCGACCCTCGTGGATGACCAAATCAACAATCAAATTCCGCACAATGGCTAAACATTTTTAACAGTCAACCTGAACATGTTCAACATTTCCTTGCAACAAGAAAAAACATTCAAACTGTTGGCGAATATCTGTCGAATGTTTGCAATCTTGAACGAACCATGATGAGAAATCAACAAAGTGACCTTTGCAAGCACTTGCAAACATTCACCCCTCAGTGGGATACACACCTAAGTGGTGACTAGGGGTGTAAATTGCCTAGTACCTGACGATTCGATCCGTATCACAATTCATAGGTCACGATTCGATTAATCCCGATATGAATTTACAAGTCGATTGTTGCGATTTTTTTTTTACTCAAATTTAGAAAATACCATTCAGTAAACTTGTACAATGTACACTGTAAGATTTGTATGAAAATTTATTATTTATTGATCTGAAACTTCAGTTTTATAACTGAGCCACTGTATTTAACAAACAGGTTGTAACCTTTTTCATGTTAGAACAGCACTGAAATAAAATATTAAGGCTTAGACGTTTTGTTGAATATTTTTCCATCAAAAATGGATGTTAAAAAATCGATTCGGCTGCCTATTGAATCGATTCGAGAATTGCTGCTGTAGTATCGCGATATATTGGCAAATCGATTTTTTTAACACCCCTAGTGGTGACAGAAAGCATAGCTACATTATTATCATCTCACGCTGATAATGTGCAGCACATGCTGCTGCTTCTTATGCAGTCACAACAGCCGCGTTGTGTCTTTAAGGCAGGGTGTCAAACATAAGGCCCGCAAGAAATTGTAATGTCGGACTAATTAATCAGTCGGTCCCAATCAAAATATATAAAATTTGTAACTTCACAACCAGTCCTTGTGCGGGGGAATCGTCCGGGATGTCATAATTTTACGCACAACTTAAAGTTATGGTTTGTTTAATTATTATTATTTTGTTTTTAATCGTAGACCGACAAACGTGTTAAATATGACACAAATTCAATTACTGGTAACACAAATAGATATGAGAAGGATTAGCGTCCTTATAACGTCATTAACTGCACCACGCAATGCATTCTGGGAACTATATATATATATATATATATATATATATATATATATATATATATGAAAAACAGGTTGATTTAACACGTCCAGGACTCCGTTCCATTTGCATTTGTATTATTTTTTGGAACAACATGATTACAGTTGAGCTCCGTAATTTAGGGCAGGCACACAAATAGCGCAAATCTGCGTATAATTGACGGCAATCGTTTTTAAGTTACATACCGTTATTTTACCAATGCGGCCCACTTGGTAATATATTTTCTTCCATGCGGCCTCTGAGCTAACATGAGTTTGGCACCCCTGCTTTAAGGGTATGTGCCATAAACACTGTGCCCAAAAAAAAAACATGCAAGTGAATTGCTGTGGCGACCTATGATGGACCAAGCCCAAAGTCCCATAATAATAATAATAATAATAATAATAATAATAATAATAATCAACCCAGAAGATTGGTAAAATTTTAAGTGCCAAATTAAAGAACCAACTACAACCAAACTGACCAAGGCAGGCTTCATCTTGCAGCAAGACAGAAAGACACCCAGGAGTTCATCAGGGTCAAGACTGGCCAGGGCAATCTCCAGACTTAAATCCTATAGTGCAGCGGTCCCCAACATATATTGCGCCATGGACCGATTTTACATGAAGCAATATATTGACATGAAAATGCAACTCACTGTAATGCTGAATGTACATACGTTGTTGAAACTAGTGGGAGCCCACTGGACCCATTTTGGGGTAATGGGAGAAAATAACATTTGAAGTATGTTGCTTACAGTCAGGTCCATAAATATTGGGTCATTGACACAATTAACATATTTTTGTCACACCACCACAACGAATTTGAAATGAAAGAAACTTAAAACTTTCAGCTTTCATTTGAGGATGTTTGCCCACATGGACACGGAACAGCTGACAGTCAATCGTCCCATTATTTGTGGTCCCTTAACAAGTGAGAGGCAAACAGTTGTAATTCCTACACCCTTCACCTGATTTGTACGTCAATACCCTCAAATTGAAGCTGAAAGTCTGCAATAAAAGCACATCCTGTTTGTTTCTTTTGAAATCCATTGTGGTAATGCTTAGAGCCAAAAAAAGACGAGAACGGAGTAAATGTTATTGACTCCATGTCTAGTTTACTCCTTAGTTTGGTTTTGGTTGCTGTCATTTGCAGAAAATCCCACTTTACAAAGCTTGGATGTTGTTTAAAGGCTTCATGCCCTTATTTGTAAGCATGTCGCTTCATAGCATGGGAAGTGGGCTTGACTTGTGAGAATCAGCTATCCCAATGAACCCGTATTTTAAGCAAGACTGCTGATATTGTCTCCTAAATGCAGCCTTTAATTTTTCTTGGAAGTGCTTCCTTCCTTTTATAAAGATCTTTGTTTTTTTTTTTTTTACTTTATCATTATTATTATTATTATTATTATTATTGCTATTATTATTTACTACATATATTATGTGACTGAAATGAGCATTTTGAGGTGTACAGAGGCACAGGTAGATGCATCTGAGTTTCAAAATAAAACTTATTTTAGACTCTGATGATCGATAAAATATAGTTTGTTCTGTTTCTGTGTGGACCGGGAATATTGCCAATGAGCATATATTTTATCTCATCAAGATTAAACTGAAGGCACTGAACCACCAAACAAAACAGCTTTGGTGAAATCTAGAAAGCATAAACTGACATTACCACTACTACTACTACTACTACTACTCCTAGTACTAGTAGTAGTATTTGTAAATCCGTAAATTCGTAAATCCGTGATTTGTCGGTGCTGTTTGGACTTCTTAACATAAGGCGTTATGCTGACAATGGCAAATGCGTCTCCAATCGTTTTTTGAGTAGATGAAGTTTTCACCTCATGGCCCACTTCTAGTTTGAACAGGTGATACAGGTTCAACACATTTGCTCAATGTGGTGTTACAAACGATGCTGTCTTCAAAGCCAAAATTTGATGAAAAAGAAAAAAAAAAGAATTGGCCTCATTGTTTCAATACTTTTAGAGGTGATATCGGTATCTGTTTGCCTGAAAATATCATAAGAGGAGAAAAGTCATCGAGCTAAGACACATAACCTGTAATGTTGTTTTTCAGTATCCAATGACATCATACATAAATTTAAACTGTGCATAAAATATTGTGTTGAAGAGCAGTATTTTAGAGTGGTGCACCTGGGAGATGCCACCAAGCATCATTGTGTAAGCTTGCTTTTCAAGCAAAAGCTGCACTGCGCACTTTGCTGTCAGTGTGGATATTATTAATTGAAACTACTGGCTGCTATTTATAGTATTTGTTTGTTCCATTCAGCACTTGATTCCAAAGTGAAGCTGCTTCAAGTACTCCACTTCTTAAGGAATTGCAAAGGAATGAAGATAATAATCATAAGACAAATTGTTATGACTCTTCTATTTTAGGTTAGGCTGCCGCCACTGCCTTAACAACTGGTTTCCTTTCCAGGAAAGAAAATCTCATTAAAACATTTTCATTAATTCATCACCTTCATTCCACCTCCTCCTCACCCTCATCATCCTCACCTCCTGTGTAAACAGCTCTGTATGTCCATGGGCAGACTTGCATACGCCTCAGTGTGACTCACAGGCAGAATGACAAACTTCAGATATCTTATTTTTTTTAAATAGAAGATCCTGCTGCAAAGCTATCATTTAGTAATGCAAAATTTTATTGAGCTTTCCAAACATCCCTACAAAATTGCAAGGATGACAAAAACGCCAGTGACAAAGCAACATATCTGACATCTCAATGGTCTCACATACTAAACACATCTGCTGAGGTGTGTGTGGACTGCAGTAGCTCAGTGGATGACTCATCTCTGCGTTTCTATTTGAGGCGCATCAACCACTGGAGTCACACTGTGTCTTTGTGTATAAGTGCGTGTGTGAGTGTGTGCATGCATGCGCGCATGTGCTATATCTGTGTCCATGACAACCAAATTACAGTCAGTGTGACAACTGACATCGCTACGTCGAGGACGGACTGAGGTGCCATGGTGACTTTCTGCACAGTTCATACTGGATGAGGTTGACTTAAAAAAAAAAAAGAAAAAAAAATCCCTCCATCCATTTTCATAATCTAGATTAATTATTTACACGCAAATTAGTGGGTTAAAAAAATAACGCAATTGATCACGAGTGGCAATTCAATGTTCAATTTGGCCCATCGAGGTACCCGTAGCCTGCAGAGGCGCACCACTACAGGGTAGCACTACTATCCACTACGAGCTTTGACAACTGCAGACATGGACGCGAGTGCAACACAGCCAGCAGAGTGAGGCAAACTTATTTGGACCTAGATCTGCCAGAGCTGTTATTCTGACGGTTCTATTTCTTTTCAATGTACATCTTTCACGTCGCCAGGACTCGCGGGGTTGCGCCGCTGGGTTTCCGTAGTTGCCGCTGCCACAACTGCCATTCAACAAGGGGGCTACAAGCTAGATCACTATGGAGCCACAACATTGACAATAAGATTTGGTATTGAAAAAATTGTCATTGTGGAAAAAGCTGCGTTGACATTGAAACAAGGATTGGCATTGTAAAAGGATGTTTTGAAAAATAAAATACAAACATTACAAAAACACTATTTTCTTTGACAATTTTTACCATATTGTTTTGTATTATGTCTTATTCAATGCCAATCTGCAGGTTTTTTTTTTTACTCCCTATTTTTTTTTTTTGAGTCTCACAGTTTTTCAGTTTCAACTCTGGTTTTCAGTTTCACTTCTCTTTTTTCCAGTTTCAACTTGGCAGTGTTTTAATGTGGAGGGGCGGGCGCGGGGTTGGGGGCGGGGCTTTGACCACGACAACGCGTTCCAGCTTTTCAGGAGAGGAGAGAGGAGAGCACGCACTCTATATCGAACCCACGTCCTCAGTACTGGGAGGCGGACGTGCCAACCAGTCACACACCGTGCTGCCACACACACACACGCACATGCACACCCCCACACACACATACCGTAAATTCCGGACTAAATGTGATAAAGTTCTTTATTTTCTGTAATGCAATTACAAAAAACAATGTCATAAATTCTGGATTCATTACAAATCAACTGAAATATTGCAAGTCTTTTATTATTTTAATATTGCTAATTATGGCTTACAGTTTAAGAAAACTCAAATATCCTATCTCAAAATAGAATATGACCTCAGACCATATATATATATATATATATATATATATATATATATTATATATATATATATATATATATATATATATATATATATATATTAGGGCTGCACGATATTGGAAAAACATGCGATATGCGATATACTTGCTGAACATAGCGATATCGATATTATTGCAATACTTAACATGTACCTAAAGAAATTACATTTTTATAACCTAATAAAAGAAAAACATTTTTCATGTGGCAAAATAAGCAACCTTAATGTAATCTTAGTTAATTAATTGTAATTATGTCTTGATAGATTTCAACTATTGAATGGCGATGCACATTTTAGTTAGCATCTGACTGGTCAAATTCATATAAAAAGCATAAAACTCCATATAAAACTTATTGCATGCCTTTGTGATATGCATATTGCAAGGGCCAATATCGCGATATCGATATTTTTTCGATATATTGTGCAGCCCTAATGTATATGTATATATACACATATATGTTTATTTATTTAGCACAATTGATGTAAATTTCCCAGAGGGAGCCATCCCAAAGGGATCAATAAAGTCAAGTCTAAGTCTAAGTCTAAAAACAGTGCAGGAAGGGAATGAAACCGGAAGGGCTTATACAGGATTCCACTCCCACTCAGAAAGTGAAAAATCAGAAATTTGTGGATGAACTATTTTCATGTATTTTCCATGACTGGAAAATTGATCAATCATATTCCAGGTTTTCCAGGATGCGTAGAAACCTGAATGTGTTGTGCATGCATTGCTCCCAAAGATTGTGTCATCTGTATGAAACAGACACCAGCCAGGTCGTCTTTCACTATCATTAGTGAATGTATATGGCAAAAGTCCTTTTTCACAAAGCTGCAGGGGCCAGCAGCAACAACAACAATTACCAAACAATTATACAGACCACAACATTTTATTCATTGAACTTTACAGAGCACTAAACTCACTGGGGACAAACAAATGTTTTAGATAATTACTCACAGCTGATATAATGAATCAATATAAACTTACCGGAGGTGTGTGATGAGTTCATGGAGGCTGAATCTGGCCTTCACTTTCTAGTTCTTCAAGTCTATGTGCATGTGTTAAAGTGGGTCCTCTGTGTCAGCCATGTGCTGCAGGACAGATGATGGATGGACAGATAAACAGATGAATTAAACCTCGTCCTCAGCGTCAAGTGTCAACTCCTCTGAAAAGAAAAAAAAAAGATGGGATTTAAAACAGAGTTCATGTTATTTAGAAGAAAGTAATTACGATAATTTATGAGCAGTGACTTTTCTTTTCTTTTTCTAGGGATCGGAGTACCGATGCTAGGTAAAAAGGCTTTATTTCAAGGTATCGGGCACTTGTGATGTCGGCCGATAGCTTCACTCAGTATTTGACTTGGAAGGACCTGGATTGGCTGGCAACCAGTTCAGGGTGTACCCTGCCTACTGCCCGAAGCCAGCTGGGATAGGCTCCAGCAACCGCGTGACCCTTGTAAGGAGAAAGCGGTGAAGAAAATGGATGGATGGACTTGGAGGGAATAACTGTAATGTTACTCTGAAATTTGCTCTCAAAATGGTAGGGGAAAAATACAAAACAAAAATATGAATATAGAATGTTTTACCCCGTAGGCAGTATTGTGACCCGTTTTGGGCTTTTTGATGGTTCTGACCAAGCCAATTCAAAATAAGATACTGCCTACGGGTTTTAACACGGGTTTTTTTTTTGTTGAACGTACATAATGACAAGCCATTCTGCCATATGTTAATCTCCATTAAAACATTTCAAGGCTTCAGATCTTCAATGGCACTTCAGGGTCTGAAAATGTCTGCAACTGAGTAAGTTATACTTCAATTCATCCAAAAATAAACTGCTTGATGATAGCCATCTCATTACATATCATGTGATTTGACCGTCAAGAAATGACCAAATAGGACTTTTATGTTCAAATTACCTCAGACATATATATATATATATATATATATATATATATATATATATATATATATATATATATATATATATATATATATATAGAGAGAGAGAGAGAGAGAGAGAGAGAGAGAGAGAGAGAGAGAGAGAGAGAGAGAATCTTTTTATATTTATTTATTAAATTACACGATGAACTGTTACTTCCACCTAAAATGCCCTGGCAGAGAATGTCTGTTTTGGAACCATTTCCACAACGACAGCAGTTCTATATGACTAAATGGTAGTCTGGTGCCACCTACTGGCCCTAGATTGATTACATCAACAAGAACACTTGCATGAGGCCCAAAACAACAGACATAAAGAAACCCTTTACATACGAGCATCCCGAGGAATTGTACCCATGACAACCAAATCACAATCAGTGACTACAACCATTGTACAGGTGCATAAGTCAATCAATCAAACTTGGTGAGTGTTTGCATGTCAGAAGTAAGGCTCAAACTAAATAGCTGTAATGTCATTTACAAGGACGTCTTAAGCTGTGATTTGCTCACTCATTGTTGACTGAAATGAGCCTAAATGCATCATATGTGCACTCATTAAGTTCAGTGGTTCAGTCTTCATCTGATGCTTAAGGATTGAATAGGTACCCAATTAAATGAGCTCAACAAGACCCTTTTCAAAAACACTGCCTTATTATTAATGCTGTAGTGAGGCATGAATAAACCCTGTGTTATTTATGCAGTTATAGCTTGAAAAAAAAAAAAAGAGAGATCGATCTCTAATATATTGTCCCCTGAAGTAGGTATAACCTGATAGCAGACCAAATTGTTTGTTGTAAATTACTACTAGTCACCAGTTCCCATAAATTACTAGATTTTTATCACATTCATTATTGCTATATTGTGTTAAAGTGACACCATTGCACAGTGTTGTATGCCTTTATTTTATTGCATTTTTATATGGATGCAGTTTGCCATCATTGAAGAATTTCTGGCTCGTTTGCAAGAAACGAGCCAGAAATTCTTCAAATAAAACAAACAAAATCATTCGAGCGAGCTTCTGGAGTTGCTGAATAAAATATGCCTTCTATGCCTCTGGTCTAAACTCACAAAGGGTAGAACCCTTTGTGAGCTGTAGCAACCTAGCTTGGAGATTTCACCCTACTGACACCCACTGTGCAAAGTTTGAAGGTATTTTTTGCACACACTGCCGAAATCATCTCTGGATTTACCGTCGACGGGCTTGACACAGTTTTTGAAAAGTTCCTCAGTCAGCCATCCATCCACTAAAATTTGCATTTCCCCATGAACTTGGTCATAGGGGGTAACACTGAATTTGTATACCGGCCATACATAGACCAAAGAGCCATTATGAAATGTTTATATTGTATAATCCAAATAAATTAATGGTTTATATAATGCCATTTAAGGCCTTAATTTTTGCAAAATCAATTTAATGACTTAATGCTTGTTAATGACCAGTGGAAACCCTGTAATTGTAGAAGATTAATCAATTATCTTGATTATTTATTGATTCATCAAATGATCGCTGCACCTCTACATCGAATGGAAAACTTTACTGTCCACATCCAACGCCCAATTGTTGACAAAACGAAACAAATAGGGGGTATCATACTCATGCGCTGGTCCCAGGCATCCTCTGTGCTTTGCATGTCACTGCATGCCTAAGTTATATATTTTGAAATTGTCAAAGTTTACTCCTGTTTGTGTATTTTACTTCTTATTGAATCGATATCGGAGCATTTAAATGGCTACTGAATCGAATCACAACCCACAGAATCAAAATTGGATCGAATCATGACGCGAGCTTATTAACCATGTGCAGCCCTATACAATCCATCCAGTTTGCGGAGGTGACAAAACCAAACACATCTATCTACTGGAGTGTCCTCAATTTGGCTATGATGACAGTGTGCCTCTTTTACAGCTTTGTAGTTGTGTCACAGTGCCAAGATAATTGGATGAAATGTTCAGAGAGAGAGAGAGAGAGAGAGAGAGAGAGAGAGAGAGAGAAATAGTGTGTGAGTGCGTGTATGTCACAGAGAGCAGTACTTCAGCATATGGAGGTAACCAGACTAACCTGCTGACCAACTGCACCAGAGGTCTCGAGGCAATAATGGAAAGGCAGACAGAAAAGTAAGAAAATGGTGCGATAATGCGAGAATCACGTGTCTCTGTACTTCACTAGAACATGTTCCCAATGTTGCCAAAGAATCATCAAAAATAGACATCTCTCACTCTTACTCCTCCCACTCCTCTTCACACCAGTATTTCCTAAAATACCTGGCCCCTCCCATCCAGGAGAGGAGCAGGAAGTGCTGCCTGGCAACCTAAGAGCTGGCTACCGTGGTAACGGTTCACCTGAGCATTTCTTGCCTAAACAAACAAGTGTAAGCTATCAGGACAGAGAAAGGGCGAGTTGTGGGGCGAAAGCTGGAGCTCGTTAATGATCATCTGATGTCTTTCCCGTCACATTTTAAAGTGCAAAGCTGCATATTCAGCACACAATGATCACATACTTCAAATACATTACACGCTTGAATGCTTTGATGTCAAACATCGAACTACACTCTAAAAATAGATTGGTCAAATCTAGCCCAAAAAAATTGTTAAATTTGACCAATCCAGCTGGTAGTTATGTGTCGGACAGATTTTGTGGTTAAAACAACCACTCTAGAATGGTAGGTGTTTTCAACCAATATTTATTGGTGACTGGGCCAACCAATACAAATTGGTCATTCTGATCAAGAGATTGGTTAATCTGTGTTGGAGGCAGTGTTGCCGGTAACGCGTTACTTAGTAACGCGTTACTCAAAAAAGTTGCTTTCTAAAGTAACTAATAGTCTAACGCGTTACTTTATTCTACAAAGTAGTCTGATTAAAGTTACTGTCCAGAGAATCAATGCGTTACTCCACATTTTCATGAAGAAGGCAAACTATCTCACTGTTGTAACAGTCACAAACAACTACGAAGATGAGGCAGAAGTCATTGATCACCACACTGAATTCAGCCATGGTCTGGTCATGAATGGTTTGCACATTCAAAACAAAAGTGATGATACTTTTACTACTAGTTTTATTAACCAACAGGCACACAATACAACAAAAAAAGTGTGCATTATGGACCATAAAAGTGGTAAAAAAAAATAATTTATTTCCATCCTCAACTGGTCCGTGAAGCATTATGGGATGAGGTCGTCTCCGCCCTCTCGCCAGGGGGAGTGACGTCAGACAAGTTACGTTTTCAGTAGGGGTGGAACAAAAAAACGATTCGACCGAACCATCGTTCGTCAAGGGGAGCTAAACGACCGTATCGGTTGCGAGTGAGGCTTTATGGTTTTCATAACAATAGCAAGAGTTCTGCGCCGTGCTCTACTTGTTTTGTTTACATTTCAGTAGCATCACCATTCAAGCTACTTCCGTGTTTCCGTGCTCGCGACACGGCGCGCGCGCGCGCAACGAGTGACAACATACAAATGGAGACAGTTAGCAGAAGCCGGTGCCGTACATCTCGGTATTTCCCATGGCTATCGAGTCCTCTCGGTGCACTTGTATGTCCCGGGCCGGCGTTGGTACTGCGCGCGAGCCAAAAAGAATAACTCCCGTGACGATCCAATGCATGGATTCAAACGACACAGGTATGTCCCACAGCCAACACACCAGCTAAGCTAAAAGCACACTGCAAGTATCTCATTTCTCAGTTTGTGGCTCCCTGTCAATGTCTACAACTAGCATGAGCAGCAGATAGGAGAACTGAGACGTGCCCGCGATTACGACAGCCCAAAAAACTAAATATAAACAGTAATGATTCTGTGGTCATCATCGTGTCTCAGATTAAAAAAACAAAAAAAGATGTCATACATTAACCAAAAATGAAAGTGATGACAAAAGAAAAAAAAATTGTTAAATACAAAAATTGTTGATTAAAAAGGGAAATGAACTTTTGGAAATATTTTTGCATATAATTAAGTGGTTAAAATGTGTTTGATAGATTTATTGTTCCATAAGGTGGCTTCATATTTCTTTTGGCTGGACGGTAGGTTTATTTCATGTCTTAAATTTATGTTTCTGAAATACTTCACAATGTGCAAATATTCTGTTTAATTGTGTTGGTGTCTGTCTAAAGGTTAAATATTTAGATTTAACATTAAATTATCAACCTTTTGTCTTCCTGATCCTTATTTTGAAGAGAAAAAACAAACAAACCAAAAAACAATTATAACTGTCAATAACTACTAATAAATATTTAAACTGATACATGTGTACACACTGGAATAGCGGAACAAACAAACAATAGAGGAATTTAGGGGATTTTCATTTTCAACCTGGATAGATTTTTATTTTTTGTTTTATAAAAAGTATTTACGTTACAAGAAGTCAAGAGAGACTGCCTATTTTGTTTTTCATAAAAAAAACCTTTATTTTCATGTTAAAAATGCACTTTCAATGAAGTATTTGGAACTCCGTTTCTATTGCATTATTTTTATGTTGAGATGGTGTTATCGGCAGCTGCTGAAAGTAACTAAAAAAGTAACTTTTAATCTAACTTAGTTACTTTTAAAATCAAGTAATCAGTAACGCAATTTAGTTACTTTTAAAACCAAGTAATCAGAAAAGTAACTAAGTTACTTTTTCAAGGTAACTGTGGCAACACTGGTTGGAGGCTGACATTTTTTCAGGCCTCCCGTGGCCCACAAAAGTACCACTGATTGCCACACCCACCTAAGTGGGGCAGAATTTGTTTTCTGCATTTGACCCATCACCTGTAGGAGCAGTGAGCAGCAGCAGGGGCCGCGTTTAGAGAGCTAACCCCTCCATTCCAACCTATAATGCTGATTATCATGGAAGAAGGGAAACGGGTCCCATTTTCATAGTCTTTGGTATGACCCGGCCAAGGACTGAACCCACTACCTCCCGCTGGATGGGGTGGACACTCTACCACTAGGCCATGGAGTTAGTCACACCTAATGATCTATCTCGATACACATTTCCATTTAAAAAAATATGAGTAATATTTTGTAATCATAATAATAATTGAGAAATACATTTAAAATCCAATAAATTGATACAAAATTAATATATTTCCAAGTGATCTGTCTATACTTACTTTCTATTGTAACCAATTTCATTGGTTGTTTGGCTATCCAATAAAATTGTTATGCCGTAACCAACCGGAATGGTCAATGTCTGACCAATCTATTGGTTAATCATGTCAATATAAGCTTAACCTAGATTGGTAGTTATTTATTTATTTTTTTTAACCAATCCATTTTTAGACTGTAGCTATCTAAATATGTGACGTCAGCATATCACGTGTGATGTCAGCGCACCCCATGAGGGCTCATTTCCGCCAGCATCAAAAGATTAAATCTGAGTGTGCGGTTTGCTTTTCCAGGTACAGGGAACTTTTTATAAAACAAATTTAAAAAAAAGATTGACTCCATTTCGGTGTGCACGGGGCCTTTAATTATATTACCCCTCTCAGTCGTCATTGCGTTGAGAGTGTTTGAAGAGTTTTATTCTCTTTTTAGCTTTTTAAGATTAGCAGCGGGAACGTCTGCTTATACATTTAGACACACTTAAAATAGTGATGTACAGTTGGGCCTAAAAGGTCTTCCAAATATAATTAGGGAAATTTGACTGAAATCGGTGCTTGACCAATGTCACACAACTAACTGTGGTGCTGAAAAAAAATAAATACAGCGCAGGACCTCTCAACTTCAAATTGAATGACAAATGACAAAAGTGTCACATTCACAATGGATAGTCAGAACATTTTGGTCAACCATTATATCACCTTGGTCAAAGAGAATGACCCTCATATCAAATGCGGACACTGTAAGTGAAAGTGGGTTGCACTGCACAGCCAGTGGAGACATTATGCAACTAATGCGCCTAATGCACCCTTGACCTCTGAGATCTGACTTCTGAGCATTTAGGGGAAAAACAGTACATTATACAGCTGCAAATCCCTCATCCAAAGTCCTTCCAAGAAGACGATCAGTAAGAGGGATTGAAGCCCCTGTGGGAGGAGGGGACATGGAGGAATTAAACGGCAAAGAGTGTTCTGAGAACGAGCCCAGTTTATTAATAAGAAAGATGCCCACCATTCTCACTGTTACGGCCCCTCCAAAAGTATTGGAATTGCTGTTCAATAAATTTGAATACAATTGAATTATGCATTTCACAGTGAACACTGACCATTTTCAAAATTTTTATGATAATTACACACACCTGTGGCTGAATACTGTAATCCTATTATTATTATTATTATTATTATATAATCGTTTATCTTTATTATAATAGTATACTAAATTTCCAGCATTGTAATATTAAATTCATTCATTTTGTGTGCATGACAAATCTAATTTGCAATCACACCCACATTTGTGTGAGAATTTGGTAGTACAGAATTTCATTGAAAATATTTCTTGTCAAAGGAAGTCCGGCATGGTTCAAATGGCCAAGTGTGTGTAGTGCAACATTTTCACACCATATGATAATCAGGGCCACATCAGCTTAATTTGTGCCCTCAAAGGGCCAGATACAACTCTAAACGGTATAAATGTAATGTATCCATCAATCCATTTTCTTGACCGCTTATTCCTCACAAGGGTCGCGGCGGGTGCTGGCGCCTATCTCAGCTGGCTCTGGGCCGTAGGCAAGGGACACCCTGGACTGGTTGCCAGCCAATCGCAGGGCACACGGAGACGAACAACCATCCACACTCACAAGCACACCTCGGGACGATTCGGATTACCCAATTAACCTGCCGTGCAGTCTTTGGAATGTGGGAGGAGACCGGCGTACCCGGAGAAGACCCACGCGGGCACGGGGAGAACATGCAAACTCCACCCAGGAAGGCCGGAGCCTGGACTCGAACCGGAGTCCTCAGAACTGGGAGGCGGACGTGCTAACCACTCGGACACCGTGCCGCCCAAATGTAATGTAACTAAATGTAATTAATTAAAGGGATACTTCACTTATTTAGCCCATTATATCAATAAAAAGTGAATATTTTGTCTATAAATAATTTGATACTTTCATTATTTTTCACGTACAATTAGTACGTGTTTAAAAACACATTTTGCAACTTGCTGTCGACTGAAAATGACATCACAAAGGCTCAGGTAACCAATCACAGCTCACCTGTTTTCTAGGTTTGGTCATGTGACATTCACAAGCTCAGCTGTGATTGTTACCTGAGCCCATGTAATGTCATTTTCAGTCGACAGCAAGTTGTAAAATGTGTTTTTAAAGGTACTAATTGGACATGAAAAATAATAAAAATATAAAATTTATTATAGGTAAAATATTGTTTGATTGCCAATAATAAAAATGGCTAAATAAGTAAAGTATCCCTTTAACTGAATGTATCACTTATTATTCATGTTACAAATATTACATATTAGGGGTGTGCCAAAAAATCCATTCATAAAAGAATCGAGATTCTCATTTATTAATCGAATCGAATCGATATTTAATATCCAAAAATCAATTGTATTTAAGTTAGAAATGAAGAAGAAGGGGAAAAGGCAGTTGTAGCCCACATGCTGTTTTTGTGGAAAAGGGCACTTACAATACAAAATTAATAAATAAAAATAAATAAAAATAAAAAAAGACACTTTAATGTCTCTGGAGTAGACTGGAGTAGATCATGACAATGTTGTGCATATCTGTAAATTGAAGCAGAAATCATTTGTCAATCAAATAATTTTGAATCGACAATCAAATCGAATCGTGAGACAGTCAAAGATTCCCAGCCCTATTACATATCCATCCATCCATCCATCCATCCATCCATCTTCTACCGCTTATCCGAGGTCGGGTCGTGGGGGCAGCAGCTTTAGGAGGGAAATCCAGACTTCCCTCTCCCCAGCCACTTCAACCAGCTCCTGTGGAGGGATCCCAAGGCGTTCCCAGGCCAGCCGAGAGACATAGTCTCTCCAGCATGTCCTGGGTCGTCCCCGGGGCCTCCCGCCGGTGGGACATGCCCGAGAGCTAGCTTCTGTAGCCAGGGATTTTTTACATATGCATTTGCATGTTTAAAAAAAAAATAAAATTAAAAAAAAAAAACCCTCACTTGTTCTGTTATTACAACAAACTGTAAATCATTTTAATTTATCAAGTTAAGATACATTACTCAATCAATAAACAATCAAATTATCCAACTGAATACATTAAAAAAGAAAAAAAAAACATCATCAAAGCTATTATGCCACAGTTGAGAGAGGCAGACTAACGGTTCAACCAACAATTGTAAGCAATGCTAGTAAGAACATACTGTACATAAAAATGTCAGAATTACTTTTCCTTTTCACAACACTTATTGTTGTGCACATATGATGTTTTGTATTCCATAAAAACAATCTGTATATCATTAAACTATTTTGATTCTACTAAAGGACAACGGTGCATGAACATGTGTAAATGTATTCCCCAAAACATAAATTCAGAGAGAGGTTTTTCAACGCAACTTTAAACTCTTAAAACAGTTCAAATTTAAAAACAATGAACACCTAGAATTTAAATATCCACTAAACAGGCACAAACATGTCAGGCCTACATTTCAATACAAACTATATTTTGGTGTCTGCAACTCAAAAAATGTCCAATGATACTTAAAATCTCAGCTTCCTGAGGAGGCTCATTTCAAGTTTCTCAATTCCAACATTCTTAGTGGATCATGCACATCAAAAAAAACAACCCAGGAGTTGTTCTCACAGTTCTATATTGACGAGGGTCTCAACAAACTGTCTCAACCCTTCACCCATTTGCGAGTTTGCCAGTGACAGGAAAGCATAGTTATGTCACTAATAATTTATTATTGAAGTATTCTGTAAGATGTTTTTCCACATTGTTGTTCTATTCTCAAATGGGTGAAGGGTCCCAAAGTGCCCAGGCAGCCCTCCTCAGACCTGCATGCTCAGCCCCCTTGACATGACACCTCCACCCAAATTTTCTCCTCAAAACTGGAAGTGCAAGTGGAGAAGATTGACCAAAGCAGAGAAACTTCAAACCACTATGTCTTTTGGTGCATTCGTTCTCAAACCTTCTATACCAAGTACCTCCTAAAAATACCGAGTGCTCTAAGTACCACCACAGTGGCCAAAATTCAAATGTAGGTCTAAGTATTCATGGAAATAATACTATGGCAAGATAGTTCTACACTGTTTTTGCATTCAATGTAATACAGAAGTAGCACATTACCACTGCACCGGTATACAGATTAGAGATAGGCCAATATTGTTATTTATTTCAGGGAAGGTACCGATTATTAGGGTTGAAAAAATAAATAAAAATCCATTCAGCAATATATCGCGATATTACAGCATGCAAGTGACGCAATTATCGAATCGATTCAATATGCGGCCGAATCGATTTTTAAACATAATTTTTTTTTATGGATATATTAAACAAAATGTCTTACTTAAGGTTAGGGTTCACACGTTAAGCATGGAAGAATATTATATTAATGGAACATTAAGCCTTAATATTTTATTATTTTATTTTTTTTCAGTGCTGTTCAAACATGAAACTGATTGTAACAGATTGTTTGTGAAATACAGTGGCTCGCAGTTATTAGTGTGAAGTTTCAGATAAATATAGATTTACATGCAAATGTTACAGTGTACATGTACAACTCTACTGATAGCGGTAGCGGTGGGCATATGGTAAAAATGTCATATCACAATTCTTTAAAAATGAAATTCACGATCTCGATTTTATCACGATTCTTTTTTTTTTCTTTTTTACATATTTTTAGACTAATCTTCACATTTCTGAACAAAATAAAACATATTTAAAATGTATATAAAACCCTAAAAGAAAAAAAGCAGACATCTTAAGCCAACTAAGCTTTCTGAACAGGTTTCAATTGAAATAGTGCTTTTTTTTTCTTTTTTTTTTAATCAAATAGTGCAATGAATGTAAACATAAATGGTAATGAACAGCCTCGGTTACTTTAGTTACAGTGCCAATGGTGTATGAACAGCGCTTAACACCACAATAGAAATTGAAAATGTTTTTTCCGCAATAAACTATCGACAAAAACAGTTTGGAATGAAAAACAGATCTAATCTCCAGGTACTAGGCAATTCGCACCCCTACCGATTATTAGTAGTTAGTTAAGGACACCAATACCCGATATTTGGAGTCGATATTCATTTTCAAAAGGGAAAATATTGGCATTAAAAATTTAAAAAAAAAATTACAAACTCCAGCTTTTAAATTTGTTACATTTTTAAGCATATGTTTATTGAGCAACTTTTAGGATTTATAAAATATTGGAGTTAAAAAAAAAAAAATCTTAGTCAATAGACATCTTTGTTTTAAAATTCTAAGAAAACATTCAGGGTTCTCCCAAGGGCCAGTAGCATGTCTTTAAAAGTCAAATAAAAACTTAAACAATAGCTCCTTATTGTTTTCTACAGTAAATAAAGTTTTCCAAAATTTCAAAACATCTTTCAGTATTAAAATGTAACTTATCTTATTTATAAATTCAAACAAAAAGAGAGGGGTCAGCCACATTTCTTATAACGTTAACTCAAATTTTAAATAAATACTTTCCTGAAGTTGACACATTTTTAAATTGATGTATTATCGGGCGCATGATTCTTCAAAAAGGCCGATGCCAATATTCGTCAAAATGCTGAATATCGGCACTGAAAATTGACCTGACCGATAATCGGTCTATCTCTAATACAGATTTATTGCAAGTCACTTGAAATATGTGCTGTGTGTGAAGCATGTGACACGCGGGTGGAGATGGACTTGGATTGGCACACCCAAGGTCGTCTCTACTGTACATCTGCAAAGTTGTTTAGAGCAACAGTTTAGATTTTTATCCTGCTTCAAACATAAAGCGTCAAGTGCACATTTGTGGTTGATAGTATTAATTCCGTCACTGTTTGTGATACACGTTAATGACGCATGGCCCTGTTTTCGTTTTCGGTGCAAGTCTAGCTGAAAATCCAGTCTAACGGTGCGCATCGGAGGAGTTGTTTTTGTTTTGGTATTTTTGTAGACTTTGCACCAGTAGAATTGGGCGTAATGGGTGTTTGCGCCTTTGTGGGGCGGAACAAAGCATTTCCCCAGCCAATCGTCCATCCATCCATCCATCCATCCATCCATCCATTTTCTTGACCGCTTATTCCTCACAAGGGTCGCGGGGGGTGCTGGCGCCTATCTCAGCTGGCTCTGGGCAGTAGGCGGGGGACACTCTGGACTAGGGGTGTTTAAAAAAAATCGATTCGGCGATATATCGCGATACTACATCGCGCGATTCTCGAATCGATTCAATAATCGGCAGAATCGATTTTTTTTTTTTTTTTTTTTTTTTTTTTTTTTTTTTTTTTAGGATTCACACCTTGTGCATGGAAGAATGTTATATGAATGGGACATTAAGCCTTAATATTTTATTTTAATGCTGTTCAAACATGAAACTGATTACAACCTCTATAAGACTGAAATTTCAGATAAATAAATAATACATTTTCATATAAATCTTACACTCTACAAGCTTACTGATTAGTATTTTCTAAATTTTAATGAAAAAAATCGCAACAATCGACTTATAAATTCGTATCGGGATTAATCGGTATCGAATCGAATCGTGACTTGTGAATCGTGATACGAATCGAATCGTCAGGTACTAGGCAATTCACACCCCTACTCTGGACTGGTTGCCAGCCAATCGTAGCCTACCATATTCGCAGAAGGATGAGGGCTCGGAGTTAGTGTTGCACGGGATACCGATACCAGTAACGTACCTCGATGTTTTGGCGTCAAAAACGGCTTGGTATCATTTATTTCTTAATACCGGTACTTAAAAAAATAAATACGAGACAGCCCGCCAACTCTGCTTTAAAGGTATGTAGTCTAGACATACACGCATGGCCACCTGTCTACTGATATGTGGAAAACGCCTTAAGTAAGCGGCACGCCTCTTTCAGCGTGTGTGCGAGAGGGCGCAGGAAGATGAATTCAGCACTGAACGCTGAAGCGCTCGTTGGCCGTGCACTCCTCATTGAGAAGCACAACGCCCTAATTATGTGTATAGCGCTCGCTGACCGGCCACTCGTGAGAAGCATCAGTTTTAGAAAAGTTTTGTAACAAGAGCAAATGTTTTTTACGGAGAAGCAGAAGAAAAAGCAACAATCACTCCTGCAGTGGACTCAAGGTGCGTTCAATGAACAGGCACACAGTAGGAAATCACAGTAATGCATAGAAAAAGCTTCGACGACTGACGACTGACAGGTTGTGACGCATTTTTGACACTTCTCTTAAAAAATAAGGCAAGTCTGAATTATTTTGTTCCCAATTTGTAATATTTGATTACGCATTCGACTAGTTGGGAGAGGAATGGAGAAGGGCGGAGACATGCACGCACACTCAAGCAACGTTGCATTGAGTCCTTGAGTGCCACTGTATTACCAATATTTAACACATTCACTACCAGTCCAAAAATGCATCATTTGACGTCTTTTTCCGTCAATGGCAGTGAATGAGTTAAAATGGATGACATCAAATACAGTCAACTAGAGTACTTGGTACAAGAATATGGCATGCAATGTAAAAGCACATAAGTATACATAAATATATATACAGTATGTGCAGACATTAACATGTATACATCCTAATATTTTGAATTAATAAAAAACATAATTTGAAGTTTTTTTGTGAGTTTTAATTTTGCTGCTTTGGCTGATGTTTTAGATTTTTGTCGAGGTACCGTTTCAGTACCGGTATTGAGGTCTTTTATGCAGGTATAGTATCGAAGTCAAAATTTTGGTATTGCGACAGCACTACTCGGAGTGCAGTCAACCCAAGTACACTGGGTCTGACATTGAGGAAAAAGACTCGCAGGGGTCCGGTGCATGCCATCAGCAGATAAACTAAAAATATGCAAGATGGCCCTTAACAGCTCAGAATTGTGTTGCTCCGCCATCAAAATTGAGATGCACCCATTTTTACACTGAGCGCTAGTCTACGTAAATCGAGCCCGTTACCTCATCTTGTTTTTAATTTCTCCATAAAATGATGCCATCCAGGAATAATCATTTCATTTCTACAAACACCGCTTGAGTCCAGACCCGGACCGCAACCGCATATGAAGATAGCTACACTAGATGCACCCTCTGAAAAAGACTTTGAAGCTTGTGTTTTAGGACTTTGGGCCTTGAGTTTGACACACGTGGCCTTGTGTGAGTACAGTATGCCGTAAAACGACTTGGATGACACGTGACAGAGGTGTCAGAGTGTTCTTGCCGAAGGAGAGTGGACTGCATAATTTTTACCATTCTTCACTAAAATGTCTTGAAGGCAAGAAGAAAAAAAAGCTAGCACAAAGGTTATGCTGATGGATATAGTTACACCAACACCAATCCCTGAACATGAACATCCCTTATCCAGGCCTCGTTATACCATATGGCATCTTAAAAAACCTAATGAGTTAACTTGCAACTCGGGAATGTTGAGTTTAGCATCACATCCTGATATTTTGGGTTACTGTGGCTTAGTAAACAAAAAAATAGCTAATTGAGAAAATGCCAGTAATCAGCAATTAGAAATCTCATTTGATCTATTAAATAGAACAAAAACTAATGGGTGTCAAGGCCTCTAGAGCTTATAAGACCTTACTATTAAGCTAAAAGCACACACTTGTCCAAAAAGAAAAATTGAAATTTGCACAGCAGGCATTTCTCAAATAGTTTGTCCATACTGTGCAGTAGTAGCATCTGAGACACATGATTATCCTGTGAACCATTTAAGAGTACCTACTCTTCACAACCGAATAAAATAAATAAATAAATAAATAAATAAATAAATAAATAAAAAATAGAATGAGGTTTATCATCCTCACTGGTTTTGTAATATTCATGGAAAGCAATTGCAGTATACTTCCTTCACTGACTGCATCAGGGAAATGTTAGCTATTTACTACTGCAACACTAACGTCCTCCTCATAATTCTCTCATCTAACATGTCAACAGGAGTTACAGCAGAAATTAGGCATGAAATGTAAGAGAAGGCTTAAAAGTCAAGTTAACCTGCATTTAAAGTGGCATGACCTCTTTTTCACAAATGTCATTTTCCCTCCAGTGCATATCTCAGACTTGAGCATCAACCTGCTTTATCTTCTTTCTTTGGGCTCCTTTGTGATACCCCACAGAAGGACACCAGTGACGTCAAATGTGACGATGAACTACAGAAGTGGAAATGAAACCTAGGCCCGTTTTTTATTGAGTGGTACCAACTCGGCATTCCACGGCCCCACCTACTATTCATTTCAGTCTGTTTCATATGTTGACTGTGGAGTGGTTTTCACAGGTTTCGCAGCAGAGCCAAACCAATATTGAGCCAATGTTGAGAACATCTTATAGCGCAGAGGTGGGCAAACTCGAGGGCCGGAGTCCTGCAGGTTTTAGATGTTTCCCTTCTCCAACACAGCTGGTATATGAGCTGGTATACAGCTGCTCATCAGCAAGCTCTGCATAAGCCTAATAACGATCCTGTTGATTGGAATCATCTTGTGTTGGAAGAGGGAAACCATCAAAACCTACAGGACTCTGGCCCTCGAGTAAATTCGGTTCAATTCAGTGGGATTACAATTCGGTTCAATCTGGTTTGTTTGAGAGGGTATGATGTGATGCAATGTGTTTACTTCAGATACAAATGAATTAACTTGTCAGTGCGGTAAAGGTGTCATTTCCTTCAAAGATATATCTCTCAATGTATTTCAATATATTTTAGAGTGGAAAGATTCCACTCAGTTTGATTCAATTCGGGTTAGGCCTATGTGTTGTATTCTCAGCAATCAGTCTTGCTATTTCTTTCTTTAGTGATGTTATTTAAGGTACACCGTGCATGACGTCAGACTTCTTTGTCCCTCCTGACCCTTCTTCTGTTGAAGTCATCTATGTCATTAAGTGGGTGCCACCCACTGTTCAAACTGATACACTACCGGTGAAATAAATATTTCCTCACAACAAGGAAATAAAATTGTGTTGCTGGTTAAACGATAGAGGTTAAAGGTAATCCTAAATGTTACTTGAAGCACTGTTGTGTTCACTTTAATTCTTTGTACTTCCCTGTATTTCTTCAACAACCACATTATTTTAATTGGGACTGTTTCTTTGATTACTTTTATTTTTTATTTATTTGTTTATTCATTTGTTTATATTCATTTTAATGTAGTGTTCAATACAAAACAAGTATTTAATTAAAGGGGCTGTCTGCCGGTTTCACTCAGGAAAATGCACTTTTTAAATACAGGATTTAAACAAACTAGGAAGGTATAGCGAAGGTATAGTGATAAGTAGTTTGAAGTGGTGTGGGGGTACATTCCGCTCCAAAAATTGCATGGGAAGTCAGTGAGCAAACCGAATCTAATAAAAGTTATGCAAAGGAGAAAAGGGGTATAGTTCACAAAGGTGGTTCAACAACCTGTGAGATTAACGAGTTCATATACCCTCAACTAGGAAACTCTGCGTTTTCGGTTCCAGTCCAGCTGATTCCAGTGTGTTATATCAACGCTGAGTAGTTATAGCTGAACTGACTACGACTCTTAAAAGACCGCCTCAATGGAGCCCCGATTCGTCGAGTCACCATGGCAACGGGGATCACGAGCGCGGTACTGCCCTCTGCTTCCGCATTGCTTTTTTACCCCCCCTCCCAACCGAAAATCATAATACGATCATATGTCAAATTTGAACATATCTTTATTTAAAAAAAAAAAAAAAAAAAGAAAAAAAAGTGTAACATCGCACAGCTCCCCATGAAGAAGGCGGCGTGGGAGAACATTGCTGCTCCGGTCAATGCGTAAATGTATATGTATTAGGGGTGTGAATTGCCTAGTACCTGACGATTCGATCCGTATCACAATTCATAGGTCACGATTCGATTCGATACCGATTAATCCCGATATGAATTTAAGTCGATCGTTGCGATTTTTTTACTCAAATTTAGAAAACCCCATTCAGTAAACTTGCACATGTACACTGTAAGATTTGTATGAAAATTTATTATTTATTGATCTGAAACTTTAGTGTTATAACTGTGAGCCACTGTATTTAACAAACAGGTTGTAACCTTTTTCATGTTAGAACAGCATTGAAATAAAATAGTAAGGCTTAATGTTCCATTAATATAACATTCTTCCATGCTTAAGGTGTGAAAGTTAGACGTTTTGTTGAATATTTTTTCATCAAAAATGGATGTTAAAAAAATAAAATAAAAAATAAAAAAATATATATATATATATATTATAGCTGTAAGTTTCTGGCTTCATAAAAAGGACACGCAGTAAAAATATATCTACATATATATTCATATATACTACTACTACATATATACTCATATATACTAATTTTGGGAGTGCCATGGTTTAATAATGGGAGTGCTATTGTTAATTTTGAGGGTGCTGAAGCACCCCAAAAATTGCCTAAATACGCGTCTGGTTGGCGCTTTGATGAGTTTCTTTATTGAAATATGTTTGTCTGTTCAAAAAAAGAAGAAGAAGAAAAAAAGAAGAAGGCCATAGGCTGGATAATATGTGACCTCACCCTATGACTTTTGATTGGCTTTGTTTTCCTGTCAAATTCTGTTTAGGCTGTTTTTGTTTGTTTTTAAACTGAAGCTGATGGCACCAATCAATCAATCAATCAATCAATCAATCAATCAATCAATCAAATCTGCCTATTTCTATAATGTAGGAGAAAGCCGGCCAAGTGAAAAACCAAGCAACAGGGAGCACATTCAAACTCAACACAGGAAGGACGGAGCAAAGATTAAAACCCCGAACCTCGTAACAGTGAGGAAGACATGCAAAAGCCCAAAATTAAAAAATAAAATACAATAAAATGAAGCTATTTTTTCCTATGTGGAAATTGAAACCTTAAGAAATTGGATATTAATACAATATAACAGAGTTGTTATCGTGTCATTCCTAGATCATCACTCAAAGATTTGAAGTGGCAAAGACAGATGTCATATGGTAAAGTACATCAAAAAAGATAACTAAGTTGAGCAGTATTTTTTTCCTTCATGTCTACACAAACAATAGTGCGAATAATGAACCTAAACTATCCAATTGTGGCAAGTAACCTCAGTCATTAAGTCTGATGTTACTAGATTGACTAAGATAAGTCACAACATCAAAGTGCACTATTGTCAAATGGCTTAAGTAAATACTAAAGATAATAACGCGGTAATACACGTGTTTTAAGCGACCAAAGTCGGTTAGTGAGGTTTTTAAGCAGGATATTGTTGAATGGTAGCTGTTAGCTTAAGGCGTGTACTGGAGAAGACCTACTGTTGGTTGCCTACTTCAGGCTGTCAGCTTCCAAGTTGTGCCCTGCTTCGTTAGCTGCTAGCTGTCAGTTGAACGCAAACTCAATAAACAGCTCAGAGGCCAACGTGTGTAATTGTTGCGTGCCACATAGAAGCTGCTATGTTGCTTTTTCCTTTTCTTTCTTTCTTTTTTTTAAGGATACGTGTGTTTTACCAGTCAGGTACCAGTTTGGTGTCCTTTAGCTAGCCATAGCAGTGTGTTTCCAAGTTAGCTAAGTGTGGATAACGGCTCAACAAACGCAATAATTCATGAGACAATGAAGCAATAAAAGGAAGCAAGCGGGGCAGTCACGCATGAACACACGCACGCACTGGTTTTCTCTCACTCCACGGTTACCGTGGATGTCGGCGGGTCCTCCTGGAACGTGTACTAGTGCGGCGGTGTCTTGCTCCCGGCTCTGGTTCCCATCGCGGCTCGCAACGTCTCCACGCAAAGCAAGCGCGGTCGGAACGTGAAATTTCCACAACCTGGCCGCGACTCACCTCCTAGGGTTTCACCACCTCCATATTTACAGTCCGCCTCGCTAACGTTCTCCCGTCCCTTCTCCTCCTCTCCGCCGCCACTACCACCACCAACAACAACATTATTGACGTCCTCCTCTTACCACGTGACCAGTCTGCTGGGGCTAAAAATAGACGCCGTCGAAACCAATGGAAGCAGACAGACAGAATGGCAGACAGACAGGATCGAGATCGAAAAGCAGAGCTGCGCTGAAGTTGATCAAATGCTTCACCCAACTACTCAATCTTTACTCTTATAAACATACAGTAGTTTTCGACAATTTGCTGGAGAGTTGTGCTTTTCCAGTCTCTGTCGTTGATTCATATACAACAGTACAATATAGTCATTCCAAGTAATGCCGTTTGCTTTTATAAGTCCTCGCTGAGTATTTACATTATCAGTGGCGTCTCTAGGCTTATTTTAGGGTGGCTTAAACCCCCCTAAACTTGTTTCAATACCCTCTAAATAACAATACATTTTTGTGATGACTAGATAGATGAATCCTTATGATCACTTGAAACTTTCCTTCCAACTGGACCAGCGTGAAGCTGCTCCCACGCAAAATTTGGGGGACATAGACTGCTTTCACTTTATGATTTGTTTGTGTTTGTAAAGACTTTAGTTTGCGCTGTTAGATATTACACACTTAAATTTCTAGTGACGATATCAGCCAGCCCCCGCTTACTGTAGAATGGACCCGAATCGGTTTGTTTTTGCTTTGTGCTCCAGCTGTTGTGAGGTTCCAAATGCCTCTGGTGGCCAACACCTTAATTGTCATTTTAACTATGAGTGTTTTTTTGATTTTTTTTTTTAAGAAGATTGCATTCTTGTAAGTTCCTCTGCAGGGAATAACAACTGGACTTAAAACACCGTAATTAGAGCTTAATTAGAGCTAGATTTAGATATAATTCATGTACAGTGATACCTTGGCTGACGAACGCTTAAACTCACGAACTTTTCGCCTCACGAACATTAAATTCGCAAGCATATAGTCTCTGCTGACGAACTAGTTTTCGGCGGACGAACCAAACCACGCGGTCGGACAGCGCCACGGTGGCGGCCACGAGAAGCTGACGCACGCTCACGGCGTCCCAGTTCGTCACCCCCTTTCTTTTAGTGCGGACGCGGTTTGTGTTTGATAGACATTTTGGACCATATTGAGTGTACTTTTGCTATTATGGGACCGAAAAAGACCCCACCACAGGCTAGTGTTAAGCCTAATGCTACGTTCTCACCAATAGCGAGGGACGACGATTCGGCGGCGCGTTTGCATTGTAGTCAATGGAGTTCGCGCCACTAAAAAAAAAGCGAAAGTGCTATCACGTACCTCAAAAAAGGAGAAAATAGTGCCACGGCTGTTTAGTCCCAGGAAAGAGGTGAAAGTAGTTGACGGTGCTCACTTGTTGACTCGCTAAAGTGCTCCACTTCCTTGTTCACCAAGGGACACGCCTCCTCCGTTCCGGTGAGCACGAAAGCGCGAATGAGCGGCAACCGTTCCAAAAACACTCTACGCGGTGAAACGCTCGCGAATGAAGTAAGTCTACCATCCTTAAGAACTACCATCACAAAGGTAAATAAAACGACTTTATTATACAGTACACTTTATTTCTTTAATTACAATACAATAGCACATTTATTATATATAAAATAAGGTATATTTTTGTGTAGTTTTAAGGCTTATTTAGTAGAAAATTATGTTTTATAGGGACCTGGGAACGGATTATTCTCATTTTAATGGTTTCTTATGGGAAATAAATGTTCGGAAGACAAACTTTTCGCCTTACACACACTTTCTGGGAACCAATTATGGTCGTGAGCTGAGGTATCACTGTATTCCGTTTATGATTTATATGTGGCGATTCGGACAGCCAGCTCACTTCGTTGCATATCACATGACCACCATACATGTCCTGACACACTGGCACATAAATCTCAGACTATTTAAAAATGTTTTAAAACTGTATTTTATTTCCTTTGTTGTACATATCTTCAACTATACATATATATATATATATATATATATATATATATATATATATATATATATATTAGGGGTGTGAATTGCCTAGTACCTGACGATTCGATTCGTATCACGATTCACAGGTCATGATTCGATTCGATACCGATTAATCCCGATACGAATTTATAAGTCGATTGTTGCGATTTTTTTCATTCAAATTTAGAAAATACTAATCAGTAAGCTTGTAGAGTGTAAGATTTATATGAAAATGTATTATTTATTTATCTGAAATTTCAGTCTTATAGAGGTTGTAATCTGTTTCATGTTTGAACAGCATTAAAATAAAATATTAAGGCTTAATGTTCCGTTCATATAACATTCTTCCATGCTCAAGGTGTGAATCCTAAAAAAAAAAAAAAAAAAAAAAATCGATTCTGCCGATTATTGAATCGATTCGAGAATCGCGCGATGTAGTATCGCGATATATCGCCGAATCGATTTTTTTTGACACCCCTAATATATATATATATATATATATATATATATATATATATATATATATATATATATATATATATATATATATATATATATATATATATATATATATATATATATATATATATATCCATCCATCCATCCATTTTCTTGACCGCTTATTCCTCACAAGGGTAGCGGGGGGTGCTGGCGCCTATCTCAGCTGGCTCTGGGCAGTAGGCGGGGGACACCCTGGACTGGTTGCCAGCCAATCGCAGGGCATATATATATATATATATATATATATATATATATATATATATATATATATATATACATATATATACATATATATATATATATATATATATATATATATATATATATATATATATATATATATATATATATATATATATATATATAAATATATATATATATGTATGATTCTCGCACTTGCGCTCGCACCATTTTATTTTTTTTCATACTCGCAATGCAATGAGGTATATTTTAACCGGTTGAGTGCCCATCGATGTTCACTACTTTTTAAAGGGTATTGTGGGTAATTTTGAGTGCACTACATTTTTTCTTTTGGACATTCGGACAACCCTACAAAATGGCGTGTCCCCATACAAACGAACTATATAGGCAGTAGCATGCACATTCCAACACATTGTGTTTTTTGAATGTTTTGTGTTGTTGTTTTTTAACAAAGAAACATATATTTCTTCCTGTATTGGCTTGGATATATGCACTTTGGCCTAAATGAAGGAGAGTTCCCATTTTTTAATTTAATAATGACATTACTTCAAACAAATAATTAAATAATACACAACATATAAAATACTTTGCCAATGTTCGGTTGTGAGGTGTCGCTGTGCGTATAAATCAAACCAGTTTGTTAACTGAGAAGAAAGAAAACGTTTTACAAATGAGGTCATTACAGTAGCCTATACTTAAAAAATTATTGGCGAACAACAAATGCTTCGAATTGGATTAAAAGGGGAAAAAAACTGAAAAAGAAAATGCAGCGGTCACTAAAGTCACAAAATATAGCACCCAAGTTGACACCATTAACTGTGATTTTGTAAACTATCTTTACTCTTTTCCCAGACTTGTTGGTAGTGGAATCAGTGCATGTCAGCAAGTGACAAAGGGTCAATGAAATTAAGGGTAAAACTGAAATTGTATGTCAAATACAGTGTTCAATGAATCCTCAACCTCAGAACTGTGAGGCACACATGCAAACCACTGTACATTGTTTTGCTAATTTAACAATCAATTCCACAAAAGTCCATCATAACTTTCAAACCCAAGAAAGGAAGAAAGAAAGAAAGAAAGAAAGAGATGAGGAATTAATGTATACTGTACTGCAAGCGAGCCTCAGAGATGGAAGGATGGTGAGGAATGATGGATTGAGGTGTGGAAGAACTGCGGTAGGGGAGAGGGAGATCAAGAACAGGGAGCGCTGTGGAGGTGGAATAAAAGGAAGGAGAGCGCAAGAGACAGAAATAGAGAGAGAGAAGGAAAGAGCTATTCTGGTAATGATGTTGTTGCCATGGAGATGCTTTCCCCCAGTCAGACTACTCCACAGGTGCCTTGTGGGGATTTTCAAAGGACATCACTGATTGGTGGTAATCTGGAGAACAGAGGGCTATTGATTGGTTAACTGAGGTGAAGGGCAAAGGTGCACGCCTTTACCCTTCAAACAGGCATCTATCTTTCTTTCTATCTATCTATCTATCTATCTATCTATCTATCTATCTATCTATCTATCTATCTATCTATCTATCTATCTATCTATCTATCTATCTATCTATCTATCTATCTATCTATCTATCTATCTATCTATCTATCTATCTATCTATCTATCTATCTATCTATCTATCTATCTATCTATCTATCTATCTATCTATCTATCCATCCATCCATCCATCCAGTGATGAAGTGGTCCCTGGAGAAGTGGGTATGCTCGCAATTTTCACCAGTTTTCTTTCTTTTCTTTTTTTTTTAAGTAGTCCAGTAAACCATCCTCTTTTAGAAACGGTGACATGTAAGAATTAAAAATCTGTCATTTGTTCTTGCTCATAGTAATAAAATTAGCATGACTTGTTAAGAACAGTTTGGTAACACAAGGAGCCTGAAATAATGTAAACTGTATGCATGTAAGTAAGTAAATCAGAAAGTAAAACTACCTATAGTACATGTTTATTCATCTTCCTGCCAGTGGCTCTTCCAAGTTTGGCTGCACACTGTGTTAAATGAGTTAAAAAAAAATATATATATATATATATATATATATATATATATATATATATATATATATATATATATATATATATATATATATTGTTGTTGTTCAGCTTACTCTCACAATGTTCACTTCTCTTTGAGCTCCATGAATAGGTTGTTAAACCTATTCATGATTCCCCCTTACTTGGCTCTCACTATTAAAAAGATATGCTGATGTTTGAGAAAAATTTATCAAATTGATCAAAATTGATCAAAACAATCATCATCAATGGATTCATGTCGATGATGAAATTTACAAACTAATTTACAGATCATTTCCACAAAAAATACTTTAGCAAGGGCGGCACGTTGGTTGACTGGTTAACATGTCCGCCTCCCAGTTCTGAGGACTCGGGTTTGAGTCCAGGCTCCGGCCTTCCTGGGTGCAGTTTGCATGCTCTCCCCATGCCTGCGTGGGTCTTCTCCGGGTACTCCGGTCTTCTCCCACATTCCAAAGACACGCATGGCAGGTTAATTGGGCGCTACGAATTGTCCCTACAGGTGTGCTTGTGAGTGTGGATGGTTGTTCATGTGCCCTGCGATTGGCTGGCAACCAGTCCAGGGTGTACTCCCCCTACTGCCCAAAGCCAGCTGAGATAGGCTCCAGCACCCCTTGTGAGAAATAAGCGGTCAAGAAAATGGATGGATGGATATTTTAGCATATATATAGCCCCAGTAAGTGAGTAGTCATAACATTATGCTAATTTAGTAAAAGAATCATCACCATTCCCAACCCACTCAGGTGAAAATTTGTCCAGTCATACTGCAGACACCGTAGGTCCTCATTAGCGCACTGCAAAGTTGTTGGTGGGAAAATGGGTCCATTGGTCCCATTCAGAGTTATTAGACAATAAAAGAGAAAAGGGAAGGACACACACGCACACGCACACCCCCACACACGCACACACACACATGGACGCAAGAAATAGGAATGGGAGCCGTGGTGAGTCAGACCTCTGAGTCACAGGAGAAATCAAAAATGTCAAGTAGAAAAACAGTATATACACACACGAGACACATGAACAGACATGGCTGTGGGCACCATTTTCAGACATAAAAAAAAATAAAAAAAAAATAAAATAATAATAATATCATCCATTCTCTTGACCGTTTTTTCCTCACAACGGTCGCGGGCTGGAGCCCATCCGAGCTGGCTTTGGGCAGTAGGCGGGGTACACCCTGAACTGGTTGCCAGCCAATCGCAGAGCACACAGAGACAAACAACCATCCACACTCACAAGCACACCTAGGGACAATTCAGAGTGCCCAATTAACCTGCCATGCCTATCTTTCGAATGTGGGAGGAGACCGGAGTACCCGGAGAAGACCCACGCAGGCACGGGGAGAACATGCAAACTCCACCCAGGAAGGTCCGAGCCTGGACTCGAACTATACATATATATACATATATATATATATATATATATATATATATATATATATATATATATATATATATATATATATATATATCATCATATCAATTAGCAATTATGAAACATAGTTGACCTAAAGAGCTTTTAGTAAAAGTAGTTCTGATTGCATTGATGTATATCCCCAAATCTTTAATATGTACAAAACTCAAAGTAATATTGTGAACAGTGTACATAATTGTGGTAGGCTGCTTTTTTCTTTCTTTCTTTCTTTTTTTTTTTGGGAAGGGGGGTGGGGGGTTAAAATGTTTTAATTTAGGGTCTCAATTCAGTGTACAGTACGAAAGAAAGTTGTTATCCACCTTACTGGGCCTGCCTTTGTAGCAACGTGCTTTAACTTAGGCTGCAGCGCCCTCAAACGGAGAAAAGGGGATACTGCCAGCCTTGAGTCACCCAGGAAGAATTGTGTGCTGTTCCATCCGTGCCATAAATCCGAGCAACAGAAAACTTAAACTCAACCAATCATCATAACCAACCTTTTTAGTTAGATAAAAGGGACAGACCATCTACTACCACAGTCAAACAGCGTCAGTAACCAAAGAACCACTCAGTGGTAGACTTCTTATTTACACATTTAGGCAACATACCGTCCGTGACCAAGGTTAAGCCAGTCGTGAGAATTGACGCTTTGCTGACGTTCTGGTGGACTTCAGTTGTTCCAGCACTATGGATTCCACCATCATCATCATCATCCAGTCCACAACTCCATTTTTTCACTGTCAAGTTCTCCTGGTTCGATGAGGCTTTCCCACTCGCAGGTGCCGTGAGCAGCACACCACTTAAAAGGTTGACCCACTTAGAAGAGGTTAAATCTGGATTCCATTCGGATGACCAGACGTTGTTTGTCTTGTTTTTTATTTACTTTTTATTGACAAGTAGCTGGGTTGGATTGTAAGGTGAAACCCCTCAAACAGAAAAATATATTGTTTTTTTTTTTCCTTAGCAATGTGCAATGTGATCACAAATGTGAAGAGTGTAGCCCCCCTGCCCCCGACGGCGCATATATATATATATATATATATATATCCCTGCGATTGGTTGGCAACCAGTCCAGGGTGTCCCCCGCCTACTGCCCAGAGACCCTCCGCGACCCTTGTGAGGAATAAGCGGTATGGATGGATGGATATATATATATATATATATATATATATATATATATATATATATATATATATATATATATATATATATATATATATATATATATATGTATATGCTAAACTCGCTGGATATTACACAATAGAGTCTAAATGAATTTATTGAACACCAAGACAGATCTGCTTGAATTGCATTATGTGAATGAACTGTGAATATCATTTTGTTTGTATCGATTCACTGAAGAGGCAGATGGAGGAGGCATCGGAGACGAGTACACCTGCCGCTCTTGTGCCAATAGTGGCTCCGTTAGGCCTATATGCCCCAGTCCGTTGGTGGCTAGGGTTGCACGGAAGTTTGTCAGACTGAGGAGGAGAATTAAGTTTTAAATGAATTTACTGAACTTTATTGAAGGTTTAATCCGTTGTCATTATTCATTAAAAAATAATGTGAAATCTAGCCAAGTTTTTATTAGTCTCTTTCTCTTGTCTGTAAATAAAGCAGGACCTCTAAATATAGACATATATGAAGCATTAATAGCGTCACCCAGATAGCAAAAGATCAACGTTGAATCAATGTTGAGAAGATTGATAACATTGATTCAACATTGATACAACATCCTTTTTTACTTCGGCCACGGTTGAAAATGAAGGAAAACATAACAATGATTCAATGTTATTCCAATATTAATAGTAATTGAAATAACACGTGGATTTTGTAAGGATTCAATGTTGAAACAATATTAATGGAGGGTGCAATTTGCGAGTGATAACAAATCAACGTCAGGTGTCAACATTGCTTCAACAACACCGACATGATTCAGCATCTTTTCAACATCTGCCTGCTATCTGGGAAATTTCCCAGTGTGGTAATAAATACCTCATTCATACAAGAAAATACTACAAGGAGCAACAATAAAATAACCAAACTTTGGCTGATGCCTCAGAAAATGAATTGTAAGCTGAATGTGATCTTCAAAGTTGAGGCCGATTTCATCTCTTGAGAGGTCAAACTTCCAAAACATTTAAAGGGTTAACACTATGTGACTGGCAAAAGGGTCTACTTGTGCTAAAAAATCAAAATTGGATTATTGATATATTTTAATTCCTTTTAAAATGCTATATAATACATGGACGTACCTCAAAAATTGACAAAGTTACCGAAGTTTTAATGTTGGATGGTAGAAATCCCTAGTTTTGAGAAAAAGGCGTTTTAAAGTTTTGGTACTTGCATCTTTCAAATGTCCATAACAATCAGTACTTAGGAACATGATATGAACCTGAAATTTTCAGGATTTGTTAAAATATCAGTGGAAAGTCAACTCCAGTAGCAGGCAAGGCAATCGTACGAGATTCATATATATATATATATATATATATATATATATATATATATATAAATCTTCTTTTATTTATATTTATTTTTTGGATATAATTTTCGAATTATATTTTTATATCAATTTTTATTTCCACTTTTAGTCATTTATTTATTTTGAAATTTTGGCAGTTTTGGTCCTCCATACATTTGCACTATTATTGCTGGCAATTAATGCAAGCGTATGGTGTCATTAATATACTGTGATGACCTTTGGATTAACTGTAGGACGTGTATTAAGTAGGGTTGGACACATTAAATAGACTGCTAGAATTCTCTCTCACACCCACCTTCCTTTTCTTCCTCTTGACCATTCCCTCTCCTCTGGCGTTGTCTAGGCAACCAAGCATTTACGTTTGAGCTTAGTCATCAATCCAGACTGTCGCCATCGCATGTGGCGTCGCCATGAATAAAAAATAAAATAAAAATAAACAAAATTTATTTACAGATTTGAACAATACTGTAACAATTGGACACGTGAGGTAACGTGCAATACTAATAACGATTGCAGAAAGCTAGCCTTGTTATTTCCTATGTTCTAGTCACGTGACCTGAGTCTGTTTAGAAAGCCCAAAGCGCACCACTTGAGGGAGGAGGAAGGCGGATGTATAAATCCACACTCCGCCACTTTGCAAAACCACAACCCAGAGCAGAACGACGACACAGTAAGTATTGTAAATCATCAACTTATTTGCATCTCTCTAGACTTGACAGACTGGTTTAAACCGATTTTGTGACCGGAATGGTGTAGTCAAACATATGTCACGATGTCGGAACAGGTGGCATGTTTGCCGTTATGACAATGACATCCGTGTGTGAGACAGCCGTTCATTCCCCTTCAAACTTTTTTGTTATGTCCTCACTTCTATGTCCTGCAGGAGCATATAACTCATTTGTTGCGGGAGCCACATCGTAGCGACGGTTGAGTTGTTTTCGCGCTCGGAGAGCAGTTTGGGGTTCATTAAATCTTAGGAAACACACAAAATATTGCGAGCATAAAATGTTTACTGTCTTCTTGGCATTCAAGGAACTCCTTTAAAGTGCGACTCTTCTTTCCCAATTGTGAGGGCATTACTGTAAGTAGGCTACAGTATACCGTAAAAAACATTTGAAAAAATAACCAAAACAAAGAACAGTTAATACAGAGTTCTGGGATGCACAGGAAATTTTTTCGAGAAAATTTTACTCTGAAAAAGCCTATAGGCCTATTCGGTATATTTGGGAGACAGCTGATCTAACCATTGAACCCATGCCACTTCTACTCTGTATCCATTTGTCGCAGGTGTCGGGTGGAATCCTCGTACCTCCATTTTTAAGTCTCCTTTTGGAAACAGCAGCAATATGTTAAGTTACTAACTAGGATGCACGATAATATCGGTGGCCGATAATTTTTGGCAATTATCGACCAATTTGACGTCAAACAGATAAACCAGATAATAGAGAAATCTGCCAATAATTATCGGCAATTTCATTTCATACAGCTAAACCACATAATAAAGAAATCCAGCAATAATTATAGACAGGCCACGTTGATCCATCTGTTGTGGTTGTGGATCATATCAATAAAATTCAGCTTCATGGTGCTTTACATACATTGAAACCTTGTGCAAAGTTTATACCATTTTTCAATGTATTTGTTAGACTTTTAGTAGGACACAAAAGTATATTTGCATTCAAGTTAATTTTGCAAACAATTATCGGCTTACTTATCGGTTATTGACATCGGCACTTCTAAATGATTGGTTTATCGGTATCGGTTGAAAATAGCATTATCGTGCATCCCTATTACTAACAGTAAGTTCGACATAGCTCAAGTGGTAGACTGGCTGTCCTCCATGCTGAAGGTTGTGAGATCGTTCCTCAACCCTTGAGTTTGTTGTTGTTGTTTTTGTAGCATTTTACGCTTTTCTAAGTGTAAGGTTTACTCTGTTTAGCGTGGGACCAAATATAGGCCTTTTTTTTTTAAGAGTAAAATTTACTGTGCAGTGTGAATTTTGGACACAACTAATTGTTGGATAACTAATTTGTGTTCAACTTATTTCAACATATTTAAAAAATGCTCACAAAAATGCTTCGTAACAATGCTCACAATACTTCAACGTTATTGAAAGCGAGGATTATTTGCAATTTTGGTACAGTTTGGAAGAATGAGGAAGTAGACACATTTGATTTGCCTTAGTAGGCCACATAAAATGCTGTGGCGTACTAAATCTTGCGCCTGGGCCTTCATTTTGATACCCGAGTCTTAATAGGACCTTCATTAAAAGCATTCCCCGCACCGAGCGACGCGGCCATTGTTCCACAATTAGTTATCATGAGTGGCTGAGCGTCAGCCACTGGTTTTACTGTGGTGCAAAATTTGAATGGACATTTAAATGTGATAAATGTGCAAAAGAAAATCAGGGAAGGGGAAAATAGTTTTTCACGTCACTGTATAAGTTGACAACAGAAAGAGAGCTCTGTTTACTGTGCAATTTGATGTTGTAACCTTATCTACTTGATAACTTAATTTGGCAGATAGCAAATAGCAGAGCTCCCGGCAAAAGACGGGATTAGCAATCTCTTTGTTTCTCTGTGTCAGATGATGGAGGATGCTTTTGCTCCACGCTCCGCTGGCTCCACGTTTGCATGGCTGGTAGGAGGCTCGCAGATTCTGGGCGTGACATCGGTGGTGCTGACTGGCGTGTGGATGGGTCACTACCACGGAGGCTTTGCTTGGGATGGCACGGAACAGGAGTTCAACCTGCATCCTCTGTGCATGATTCTGGGCCTGGTCTTCTTGCAGGGAGATGGTGAGCAGTCAGAAACATCAGTGTGGATCAGTAGTATAGGATTTATTTTACTTTGTGACACGTACCAGGTCACATGCAGCAGCATGAATACACACAGGGCTGTTAGGAGTCAGTAAAGTTGTAAGCATTTTAATCTTCGGTGCGAATGAAGGAGGGGAGGGCAGCATGAGCTCTACTTTGGGGTCAGAGGTAGGCCAATTAGGTAGTTGCAAGTTGCAACCCCAAATATACACCCCACCCCCGTCTAACTGACCTTACATACATACTTATAAGCACACTTTTTTTAGAGCCTTCAAAACAATGAAATTCCTTTGTAGCTTTTTACTGTTAGATGCACACACACGAGATCAAGAGTGTTACAAATGTATCGTTGAGATTTTCCAGATTTTTCATGAACATGTTATTGGCAATAAAGTGTTCCCTCGTTTATTGCGGGTGTTATGTTCCAAAAACTGTACGTGATAATGGAAATATGCATTATTTATTATTATTATTATTATTATTATTATTATTATTATTTATTTATTTATTTATTTATTTATTTATTTTTGTACATTTCAGTTAATTATCTATATATTTTTCTTTATTATTTCTTTTAGTTTTGGTATGATTTTTACTTTATTATAAATGCTTTTTAATTCATCATGTATTTTCTTTTTTTCATTTACAGTACATTAACTTTTCCATTAAAGGTATGTTGTTTTTTTATTTACTTATTATATTGCACAGTATATATATTTTTTCATTTATTATATGTTTTTTGGTTTTGGTCTGATTTTTAGTTTATTATGAATGCTTTCTCATTCATCATTTGTTTTTTTTTTTCATTCATTTCTGGTCAATTTTTCCATTAAAAGTTTTATTTTTTTTTTTTTCTTACACAGTATATATTAGGGGTGTGAATTGCCTAGTACCTGACGATTCGATTCATATCACGATTCACAGGTCACGATTCGATTCGATACCGATTAATCCCGATACGAATTTATAAGTCGATTGTTGCGATTTTTTTTTCATTCAAATTTAGAAAATACTAATCAGTAAGCTTGTAGAGTGTAAGATTTATATGAAAATGTATTATTTATTTATCTGAAATTTCAGTCTTATAGAGGTTGTAATCTGTTTCATGTTTGAACAGCATTAAAATAAAATATTAAGGCTTAATGTTCCGTTCATATAACATTCTTCCATGCTCAAGGTGTGAATCCTAACCCGAAGTCAGACGTTTTGTTGAATATTTTTCCATTAAAAATGGAAGTTTAAAAATCGATTCACACACACACAAAAAAAAAAAAAAAAAAAAAAAAGGCAATGATGATAAGACGTTGAATCGGCAAGACTACCGAATGAACAATTCTGAGCTCTTAAAAAAATAAATAAATAAATAAATAAATAAATTATTGAATCGATTCGAGAATCGTGCGATGTAGTATCGCGATATATCGCCGAATCGATTTTTTTAACACCCCTAGTATATATATATATATATATATATATATATATATATATATATATATATATACTGCCCAGAGTCAGCTGTGATAGGCGCCAGCTCCCCCCGCGACCCTTGTGGGGAATAAGCGGTCAAGAAAATGGATATATGTGTATGTGTATATATATATATATATATATATATATATATATATATATATATATATATATATCCGTAATGCAATACACCGCTGGAAAGGTCGAGACAAATCCGCGGATGTCCTTTTGTCCCCGGTCGGACGTAGGGTTCGAGAGATATGGCCACGCAAAGACAAAACCCCCCAAAACAAAACAGCGAGCCACGAAAGATAAACGTGGGAATACTGTATACTGCAATGCCAATTCTTTCAGATTGCCTGAGAAAGTTTCTTCCCACTCCCCAACCTAAAATACAATTCAGTCTTATTGCTAGATCCGTGTCCATTGTCTTGTCTTGCCCCAGCAAGACAAGTCGGACCTGGGATGGACATTTTGGGTCCCGAATTCTGACTCACCAGTTGAGAATCACAAGATGATGTATTCATACAGTAGGCTTTCCTCTTATATGTGGCACAGTTTACATATTGGTCAAGTTTAGTCAGCACTACATTAAAGTCCATATGATTGAAATGTTCTGCTATTATAGAAAAGAGAATCCAATCTGTAGTTCATTTTAACCCTTGTTTCTCCTCCATTGTTTTTTGTTAGCCTGATTTGGTTTTTGCAGTTTTCTACTGTACTATTTTGAAAACGTGCTAACTTATAACAGAGTGAAAACTGTTCTGTGCAACATAAAAATGCCAATAATCGAGAATAAGAGCATCAGTGGTTCACTTCATTCTTTCATATTTGTATACCTTAAGTTTACTTGACCTCCATTTTAAAAAAATCACTGTACTTTCAAAAAAAAATATATATATATCATTTCAGGGAACAAAAAGAAGTAAAACTTTGGCTATCTGCCACTGATCAACACAAAATAAATGACACTACAATGAAACAAAATAATTCAACAGCATGACCTTGTGCTATATATATTTTTCCAGTAATTGTGCTTTTATACATTTGTTTTTTTTAAATACAAATGGACTAAGATGATTTCGTTTTATAACCCAGATTGTCCACAAACTAACACCTTGAGTTGAAATACATCGTTGTTTTTGTTTTGTTCTTTATTTAGGTTTGGAAAAAATATCTGTTCCTCACTTTGTGCTCACTTTTTTTCCCCTAAATTTGATTTGCATGTTAATTGGTAAAATTTCATGATGGGCTTTATACATTATTTTAAGGCGGTTGAACTCCATCAATTAATTGAATTTAAAAAAAATTTGTTGTATAAAGACTGTGTTAGTGTGGTCTCTGTATCCACATCCGAAAACGACACGAATAGCGCATTTCTGTAAAAGAAAGATATGTTCTTAAACACTGCCTGTAAACAAGAGGATGTTTTGTGGTTTGACTGTGGAATGAATCGCTTCCATTGTCACTGATTTTGATGGAAAACCAATTCTGAACTGACAACAAATTGAAAGACGAGCGGCATCACAGATTGTTGGATTTCGGAGGTTCCGCTCTACATATTCACATAATGGCAGTGATGGAATAAGTAATTTGCTGATTTTTTTGGGAGCGTAGTTGTACGTAAAGTAGGACAAGCTGACAATTGAGATTTGTTCGGCTTGTTCTAGTGACGGGTAATTTACCTTTTAAAACAGTTTGTCAAAAGGCATATTGCAGGTTTTTGTATTGTGAATAAAAAGGTATGGACAGTCAATCAATCAATCAATCATTGTTTGACGAGGTTTAGTACAAGGAATGTCAAATGAACCCTAACTGTGTTACTGACGATTTATGTGGGCTGTCATCGTTCACCATGGCAAAGACAAGCTACATTCAATAAATGAGAATCTGATATTTTGGGTAAAATATCGTAACTTGGTGCTCTTACTGCAGCATTACCAATTGATGTCGGTGGGCCCTTTTTTCTGTCTTTGTTGCGCGTGTACTTCTACTAACCACATTAGCTCCTGTGGTTCAGCAGGACAGCTGTCAAAGCTAAATTGCATTACAGCGAAAGCAGCAAAGGTCAGCTGGACATTAGCGAGATGTTGACGAGTGATGGAAACACCCCGGGGGGCGCCACGCACACACCCGCACACATTGGTTTGAATGTGGGATGGAGATCGACAAGCGCACTCGTGCGGTCAGCGAATGTAACGCTGTTTTGTCATATGCTCGTGTTCCATATTGTCAAACGACCATTTTATCACGAATGTACCCACCGAGTGGGATTTGGGCTGCCTTGGTCAACATTAAGCGCCGATACGATCGTCTTCAAACTTTGGGTGTTTCTTCTGAAGATGTTTAAGATGAAAAGTCATTGAAAGCTTTTTCTTTCGTTACGTTGCTGTTGCCGCGGCGATGCGCCGTTTGCAAAGACAAATGATGCCGTTTTTGAGGGTCTGAACCTCTGCGAATACTCGTGAAAATTTGATATCACGTAAGACCTGGCAAAAACATTTCTATTTGTGAGGGTTTTCTTGTCCTATGTGCCAGTAACCAAACGTGCCAGTAGTGCCGTCACTATCCAAGATTTTTCGAATTGATGAAGCTGTCAATTATTCAATCGATTAATCGACTAATCAGATTCATTTTAATTTTGACTGATTTGATTTGAATTTTATTTCGAACATGCATAAAAAAAAACAATAATTAAAAATAATTAAAATAAAATTGGAAGCCAAAACTTGGAAACAGCAAAAAATAATAACTAAAAAAAAGAAGAAAAAAAGCTATTGAAGCAAAACTTAAGATCATGTTAATATAAAATAAGGCAGTCATCAACCAGTCTTTGGTAATAAGTACATGTTTTGAATGTATCTAGTTGATTATTAAAGAGTTTTTCAATGATTTTAGAGAATTGTGGAAGAAGGGAGACGGGCCTATAGTTTGTAAAGTTATGCTTTTCACCAGTTTTGTAGATCGGGATGATTTTTGATGTTTTCATTTTATTTGGAAATTGACCAGTTTGAAATGATAAATTGGCAATATAAGTAAGTGGTTTGGAGATTCCCAGAATTGCTTTTTTTTTTTTTTTTTTTTTTTTTTTTACTATCTTCATATCAATCACAGACAGTAGATGTTTTTTATTTCTTTGCAACCATATTAATTACTTATTTTTTATTGACAGGCTTCAGAAAAATTGAACTTGGATTTCTTTCAATTCAGTCAGTACAAGTATTATTTGCTATATCCGGGTTGAGAATAGGTTTTCCTCGATTTGTTCCAACGTTAAAAAAAACAACAAAATCTCTTGAATTTCTCCACACCCTCATGTTGTTAAGATTCGTATCATTTTCTATAAAATATGTTGGATGGTTAACTTTGCTCTGGCCATTTGTAATCACACCATTTGATATGTTCCAAATTCATTTCGCTTGTTAGCCATCCTGGTGTATCGAGTGTTCCGCAATGAGGCAAAGAAGAACGTGAAGGTGCTTCACGGCGTCATTCACTTGCTCGCCCTCATCATCAGCATTGTCGGTAAGTTCGAGCGAGAAGTGCTTCTGGTGCTCAAGTGTGCTCTGGTCTCCGTCATGCATGCGTGCATGTGCGTGTTTGCAGGTGTGGCAGCTGTGTTCGACGCCCACAGAGCAGCCAAGTATCCCAACATGTACTCGTTGCACAGTTGGTGCGGCATGGCAACCATTGTCCTGTTTAGCTTGCAGGTTGGTACACATAACGCATATGCCGACACGTACTTGTGGTCACGTTTTCCATTTGTCTCTCAACAGTGGGTCATGGGTTTGTCGTTCTTCCTGTTTCCCGTCGCGTCGTCATGGTTGCGATCAACGTACCTCCCCGTTCATGCCTTCTGTGGTCTGGTTCTGTTGGTGATGTCTGTCGGGACCAGCTTGCTCGGTATCACAGAGAAACTCCTCTTCAGCATCATGTACGTCCGCATCTACAGTACCGTTTTTCTCTTACAGGCGTTATTATTCACGTGTCTGTCTGTACGATGTGTGTCGATACAGTGTCGCACATTTTGAGAATCTGTGCTCTAGAATGAATGTAGTAAGTGAAAGCTGTTGAAACTATGGCTTGGAAGGATAATTAAATTACAGATCTTTGTAAAAATCGTTGTTCCGTGATTTCCAGTCAGTTTGGTCAAACTGTGCCACTTTCCTTCAAGCAATGGATATTTGATCACAAACAGTGGAGCAATACATGCAGACAGACAATTTGACAGCACTCCTTGGCACATATTCTTTATCTTCTGCGAAGATCCACCAATTTTACGGAGGCTTACTGAGCTTAGTTGTGACTGTCTCCATGTGTGTCCGTGACTGATCTCATGTGGCCAAAATGTGGTTCTTACTAATAGTAACTTCTTTTTGTTCTCCGGCACAGGCCCACCTATTTGCAGTTTCCACCCGAGGGGGTTCTGGCCAACGTTTTGGGCATCTTGCTTGTGTGTTTTGGGGTGCTGCTGTGCTACGTGATCACCAGGGAAGAGTACAGGCGGCCCCCCAACCCCGAGGAGGAGGCTTTGGCAGTCCACTTCAAGACGCTGACTGAAGGGGGCTCACCCACCACGCCCTAACTCGTTCGCTTTGTCCTGACACCAGCTGCTCTCCACAATTCTCTCGATCGACTACTGATACGCTCCACTTGCTATGGATAGAGATGGACAAAAAAGTATAAGAGGTGTGCTAACGCTCACTTTTGATTGACACTGTCACAGAATTACGTTTGCATTGTGGTGGTGTGGAAATTGTTTTGTGTGCTTGTTTGTGTACAACATCCTGTCAACTGCGTGTGTATATGTAGTAAGATGTTCATATTTTTAAACGTGAAACATCCCGGTGAACTTGTTCAGATGCTTTCAAATCAACTTTTCATCTGCTTTTGACTGAGCTTTATTTATTTAACAAGCGTCAAATATTCCAGCCTTGGTGGAGGTCCTCTCTATTATACTTGTTAGCAATATATGTAATTTATTATTAGGGTTGTAGTTTGTCCTGCACTGTGTTATATTGTGATCCTTGGGTAATATTTCATGGTGAGCAAAGTTTTACACAACTCTACAATACCTCTCCGACCATGTCACTCAAAACGATCTTTGTTTAAACCACTTGTACCATTTGAACTTAACACATGAGTTCCAACTGAACGCTGAAGAGCTGATGCTGAATGAAGTGTAGTGGAATGAATTGAACTGTTGAATTGTAGAACCCGAGACTAAAAAGTCAAAACAGTTTGAATTGGTTGAGAAATGTGAGAGGAGGAGATATTAAGGTACAGCAGTGGCGCCCAAGTCCGTCTAATGATCAGCTCATCAGCAAGCTTTGCAGAAGCCTGATAACGATCTTGATCATGAATCAGGTGTGTTGGTGGAGAGAAACATGGAAAACAGGCTGGAGACGGGCTCTCGAGGACCCAACTTGGACACCCCTGATGTACATGCATGTGCAATTATTTGGGGATGTTGTCATGAAAAATGTGCAATACTGCATAAAAAAATTGTGAAAAATTTGGGCAAGGTGAAAAATCACTCCCAAAATAGCCTTAATGAGCTAAACAGTTTGAAGTAGAAATGTAAAAGATGAATAGGGATATAACGATATCCTAACGTCACGATACGATGCTATCACAATATGAATCTCACGATACGATAATTATCATATGTATATATATATATATATATATATATATATATATATATATATATATATATATATAAATAAAAGACCTCATACTAAAAAAAAAGCACAATATTGTGCTCCTGTACATAACAACAATGTTATGTTATTATTATATTGTGTTTTATTATTTATTATTATGCTATTATATTATGTTGTTAATGGACGCACACATTGAATTCCTCCATATATTGACTTGCTTCACATGCATTTTACATTCCCCTCATCTGATGATTAGTGTAGATTTTCAATATAGAAAGGCCAAAATATCCCTAATGAAAATGAAACTGCATTAAAAAAAATAGCCACCAGAGGATGCTAGAACTGCACAAATGGAAATCAACGTGGCTTTTTTAACAGATGTGTTGCATTTAAATATTATGAACATGACGACAATATTGTGGCAGTTTTAATATCATGATATCGCGCTTATCATTACATCCCTAAAGATGAAAACCTTTTTCGTTGATTGTGTCATTAGCTATTTTGTTGTTGTTGTCGTTACATTGGGATAATGAGGAATTGTGGGAAAACAAGTAGAAAGTCCAAACAGTGGGGACTTTTTATACTCTTGTTAGTCAAAGCTGCTGTTCAGCACTTTCTATTTGCAGTGTGTATATTGGATTAAATGTGCTCCTTGTGCATTGCTTACATGGCAAATCTAACCTTTTTCTTTCATTGAATGGGCATTTTAAGTCATGCATTAGTTTGTTTTGGGCCCTGTTTAGCATGAAAACATTTTTTCACTGTGAAATCTGTTTTCCTTTCCACTACGGAAGTGATTGATGTTGGTACTGCATGTGATGTTTGAAAATAAAGCCTTAAACTTATTGAAGACTGCGGTCTGTCTGTCTTTTTTTTTTTCTTTTTTTTTTACCTTGAAAAAATATGGGGTCATTCATTGATCATACTTTGCTGTAGTTTCTTTCATTGTGTTTCAAAATGTAAAAAAAACAAAAAACAAAACAAAACAAGCTAAACTTGTTTTATTGTGGTTGAGCTGTAAATTAAATAGCTAATGTCACATTTACTAAATTGCAGTAATTACCCCTTTAATGGTCTGCTTGACCATTTGGTAGACCACATTTTGAGTCAATATATTCTATTGGAAAATGTGTTGAACTGAACTTAGCCTGATTGGTTGAGGCACAAAACGACCACTAGAGGTCACTTTACTTTTTAATAGTTAGAGCTTTCAGTCATCCTGCCATTAGCAAGTGAGAAACTTGCAAATCGCTGCTGACATGGGCACTATCTAAGGTTGAACTTTGAAAGATAAGTAGCTTTTTTTTCCGACATGTTTTATCATCTAACATGTTACTTAGACAAATTATGTCAGTTGATGCAACACAAAACCATGTTATATGGATCAAATAATTTTTTAAAAACATGCTTGACCAAATGGTTGAGATGACTGTTCATGGTAAAAAATAGCATGGCTGGACATCTCAACCATATGGTTACAGGTGAGTGAAATTGTGCCAATTTCACACACATATACAATTTTCTACGCAATAAAAACACTTCTATTCATACATTGTTGTCAAAATGTAGACCCACGTGGGCACGGGGAGAACACGCAAACAACAAAAAAAATTAGTCCCAAAATAAAAAAGCAAAACAAGGATTTGCATTAGAAAACAAAACAAAACATCTCAATACTAAAAATACTGAAGTGCAACAAAACAAAACGGAAGTGGGCCGGGGCTGGGGCGGGGGTGTTCCGGGTGTCTGGGTCGGCTCGCCGACCGGTGTCCGCTCGGGTGGCTTGGGGGTGGCCTTGGTGCTGCCGCGGCCTGGGGATTTCGGGGGGGCGGGGGGCGGTGCTCGCTTTGCTGGACCGCGGTTGACGGCTTCTTTCTTTGGTGGTGGTCCTTATGCATGCCAGATCCGTCGCACCAGCATCTACTGAAACTCAACAGAAGTAGCCTCTCCCTCCCACAGCCCCTTGAATCAGTGGGTGCTGGTGTCTGTGGTTCTCACTTTGCTTTATCTATCCTTCCCTCCTTCCTCTCTTTAGTTTTTCCTCTGGTCACTTGAGATCTCAATTTATTGGAAGTTTGAGGTTTCTGGGGTTGGCATAAGACTCTGGTTTTGTAACCACGCAGGAGGGGTCTTGTTGGTGCTGGACTTCACTTTGATGGATTGGATGTACTGGCTTCTATCGATCTCACTCTGCCTTATCGATCCTTCCCTCCTTCCTCTCTTTAGTTTTTCCTCTGGTCTCTTGAGATCTCGCTAAATTTGCTGGAATTTAGAGGCTTCCGGGGTTGGCGTAAGACTTTGATTTTGTAATCATGGGGAAGGCAGGAAGTGTTTGGTCGGTGCTGGATTTCACTTTGATTTACCTTTCTTTTCTCTTTATTTCTTTTTTTTTCTGACCTTTTCTCTGGTCTCCTGACCATTTAAACCTCACGACTCTGGCAAGATTCTGAAGTACCTGGTTAAGGCGAAGGGTAATGGGATATTTATAAGGTTTTAGGTGAATGAATGAGTATAAATTTATACGTATTTGCACGCACGCACACGCACGCACGCACGCGCACGCACGCAAACGCACGCAAACGCACACACGCAAACGCACGCACACATACACACAAAAAAACAAAACAAAAAAAAACAAAAACGGAAGTAACAGACATAAACCACACACCACAACAGGACAACACTTCAACAGGACCAGAAACAAGGAACTGACCAAGACAGAAAGAAACCTGGACAAGGCACGAAGGGCGGAGCTAATTGGAAGACACAAGGGACCGGAGTGACGAGCACAGGTGGAAACATCCATTCATCCATTTTCTTGACCGCTTATTCCTCACAAGGGTCGCGGGGGGTGCTGGCGCCTATCTCAGCTGGCTCTGGGCAGTAGGCGGGGGACACCCTGGACTGGTTGCCAGCCAATCGCAGGGCACACAAAGAACCATCAACTAGGGACAATTTAGAGTGTTCGATTAACCTGCCATGCTTGTCTTTGGAATGTGGGAGGAGACCGGAGTACCCGGAGAAGACCCACACAGGCACGGGGAGAACATGCAAACTCCACCCAATAAGGCCAAAGCCTGGACTTGATCTTGCGTCCTCAGCACTGGGAGGCGAACATGCTAACCAGTTATGCACTGTGCCGCCGTCATGATAATCTTTAGTGGGGGAAAAAAAATATCATGATTCTGCATGAAGACTGCGACTCACTTTACACATGAACAACTTCCAAAGTCATTTTATTTAATAACATTAATCACAGAAAACTATCACCAAATTTTGAGATTTATATCAGTATTATAAATTAACAGGAGAAACAAGATCGCTATCCTTACACAAAAACTTGTCTCACCATTTATTTGTGCTCAGGCCAAAGCAATACAAGCATTGCTTTTGCACCATCCTGGTTCCAAGGAACTACGTTGATGTTAATTGTGGAGCTTCATTCAGAAAACAGGACTGCTTTATTGCTGTCTTGATGCCAAGAAACTACATTAAAGTGATTTGAGTAGTTTCATTTCGACAAGCGTATTTAAATGCCACCACCTTGTGGCATCTATAGGCAATTACAAACCTTGGTGATTGCAGATTTTTGCTATTTGTGACAAGGTTCAGTCCCCCTCCTCCTCGAATAGAAGGGATTCACTATATATAAACACGTTGCCAGAAAAACTAATGGTTAAATCAGAATTGCACAATTACTTCAAACACAGTATGAATAGCCTAGTGATGATTACATTTTGTATATAATTATCATCAGTGAAGAGTGACTATTACCTTTAGATGTGTTACTACGTGTGTGTGAATGGACAATTTTATTTTGTGTATTAGATTGAAAAGATGCTAATGTATTTTTAGTATTATAAAATCTAGGCGCACATCATCATCTTCACCTATTCTCTCAATCACCCATAAAACAAACGGGTTCATCTTTATTCCATTTGACACCTACATTCTGACATTCAGTCTCACACAGTCTATAACACACCACATCGAGTTGTCAATGACGTTTAATGACAGTTCAACACATCCAATCAAGTGGCTATTTTGGAATTCCAAGTGGTCAAAATCACGGCTGCTGAATGTGTTGCAGCATTGCAGACTGTGACTGCACAGTGATGGAGATGTTAGAAGTCTCGTTTTTCAGAAACATACAAAAACAAATGTACAAACATTCCTGTTCACAAAACTCACAAACCTTTAAAGCAATGAACTGAAACAAGTTGAGCCTGCGACCCTGCACAGGCTAAACGCCATCAACAAGAAATGCACGAATCTCTTAAAGATGATTTTCAGTGCTCACTTGATGGCTACTTGTGCTAAAGGTTTGTCAAATATTTGTTCTTTGGCCTTGGAAGTGGGCCAAATGCTTGGCTAACTACGGAACATGAGTGAAATGAATGTTGCCAGTGGGACAATCCATTCCCCAGCTCATGTTGGCTATGTTTCCATGGCGATAGTAATCGCTGAACTGAAACAAACAAAAATATATTATACTTTTGGAATAACCGTACTAGAGTGACTTCTCCTGAAATATCTATTTTATTCTCTCAATTGCATTTATTTTGTCATCTTTTCAATGTGGTCCTAATATACGCGTAACAATTGACATCCATGTGGCGAAAAATTTTGAAAACAAACTGGAATGAAGTAGTTTTAGTAGAAGACTTTTTTTTTTTTTTTTGCAGGACACTCAATGCAGACAAAATTATATACATCTTCTTTTTTAAGACTTTTCTTTCTTAAGACAAAGACAAAAAATGTACACATTCCAAGATAGACAACTTAAAAAAAAAAAGATAAATACCACTGTGATGTGACGACAGCGCAGTCTCTGAAATTGTGGTTTGGGACTGGCTCACTCTCACCAATCATCAAGGCGCGCTAGCACGGAAAACTGTTTGAGAATTTGCTCGGCATTCTACCAGTGCACTCAATTGTCATACTAGTATATGGACAATTTAGCGCACTAGTAAGAATATCAAACCATGCTGGGTCGACTTTCCATACTATCTTGTAGTGGTTTTTCATCCAGATTGCTATGGGGGAGCAGGTTAAGTGCTTGTGCAGCTCTTCGGTGAAGGTTCAAGTTGCTACTAAGTCCGGAGGAAATCACAGCGGAAATAAGTCCCCCTTAGACGTTCTTGCTCCTCCTTTGTGCTTGGACGACATCCCACTATCCCACCAATGAGGTACAATTCTGTACAATGAACTATCAGACCGAGATTTTGTCATGTGCACTTCTCAACGACATTAACGATGAAGCACCCTGGATACCATTCAACGGTGAGCAGTTGTCATCTTACCCTTTTCTTATGTTGGCATACGTGTTGAACAAATCATGTTAATAGTTCCTCTTCTTAGTCTTCTCTATACATTAGACTCCACAAAGGGTCTTTTGGCTTTGACAGGAGAGGTCGGACACGCCTTTCTGTTGACTGGCAGCGTCCGCGCGAGCTTCACGTCAATGTAAGGCAGCTTCTGAGCGGCAACTTGAGGATTGTTGCCCGGCAACACGTCGTAGTAAGGTAGCTGCTTGTTGTCATAGTGGCCGTTGTTGTTGCTGCGGTTGTGGTAGGCGATGGAGAAGGCCTGCTGCGATTGGCTCAGCTCGTTGCCTTGTTGTCCGGGCGACGTGACGATGGTGTCCACCGAAGACACGGCCCACGATCGAGACGGGCTGAGGCTAGATGAGGATGAGGGCGGAGCTTGCTGCTGATATTGTTGGTGTACCCTTGCAGACTTGTCGTGAAGACCCATGTACGGCGTGTTCCTTGACGAGCGAACGGCCTCTCCGGGATAAGTCCCGCCTCCAACCACGCACTCTGACTGGGGAGAGGAGTTGAGCACCAGATCATCGAGGTGACCCATCGTCTCTCCTTGAAAAGCGTGCGAAGGCAAGTCCACGTGCTGCGTGGAGGCCGACGTCCTGAAACTTGGGCCCCGGTTGGCCTGCTGCCCGCTGGCCAGGCTGCCGCTGCTTGTGGAGAAGCAGACGTTGGTGCTCTGGGAGTGGATGACAGGTCTGTGGGGAAGGGCGGGAGAGGTCGAATGTCGCAGGGCCGCCTGGTGAAGGTACTGATGATCATCAGATGGAGCTTTTGCCATTTCAGTCACTTCCATGGGATAGTAGGCAGCTTTGGATTGGTTGCGGCTGTACTGACGGGGCTGGCCAAAGCGACTCATCCCCGCCCCGTAGGCGGGCGTAGGTTTCGATTGATAAACCGGGTCGACATCCCCGCTCTCTTGAAGATACGCCTTCTGGTTAGGCTTCAGATCAAAGGGGTTTGGGCAAATCCCCTCCCCGAGTTCCGCAAGTTCTTGTGGCAGTTGGGCAAACTGGGAGTAGGCAGAACCACCCAAAACCACGCTAGAGTGAACCGCTGAACTGGGTTGACCCATTCGGACGGCCTGGACGTTGGCTGGCTGCAGCCACTGGTTTTGGTTCTGAAAAGACCTCGACTGCTGGTTCTGGTCGACATGGTGAGTGAGTAACAACTTGCGTTCCGAGATGGGGCTGGTGGGCTGCAGATTGTGCCGTGGAGACGTCGGAGGGCTGAAGCAGTGATAAGAGGAGGAAGAGGGTGGCGCGTGAGAGGGGGAGGATGAGGGTGAATGGGTGGGACTCGATTGGGGGCGATGCACATTATGAGTTGGGGAGAGGGAAGGAGGCAACTGCACCCCTGGACGGCCGTAGATATTATGAGCGGTCGAATCTCCTTTCCACTGATTTCGATCTTCTTCATTCTCGTCATCAAACGCCTCATTGGCGTGAACCTGCAGGTACTCCGAATCCCTTGCATCATTGTTCGAGAAGTTTCCTTGACAAACGTGCTGCGTTGAGGGAGCGTAAGAGTCTTGTTGCTTCACATGCTGTCGACACTCTTCCTTCACCCGAGATAGCAGCCGTTGAATCTCCCGGTTGGAAGGACACAGGCGGCTGGCTTCCAGCAGATCTTCCAGGGCTGCATGAAACTGCCTACATTTGGAGAAAAAGTGAAGAAATTATGAAAAAAAAATATGAGACAGACTATCTAACAAGAGCACACCTGCAAAATCATACTGGTATATGAAAATTAGTTTGTTCCACCAGCAGTGGAACTTTCACGATTTGGGAACATTGATCATTCACTTCCAACTCAAATCTGATCAAGTTATTCATTAACAGAAAATGACTTCAAAGGAGTATTAGGCTAGAAACAAATCCCTATCTCCTCTTTTCCTTTTACAGAGGTGCAAACAAAGAGTAGAAATAGACACTGCTTCTGAAAACTGCTTCACATCCACGTTGAATGAATTTGACCAACTTAACTACACTCAAATGTTTCTCCTCATTTCTTAGTGTGGCCTCAGAAAGTTTGCTATTGGATTAAGTTCTGTATTACAATTTACTACAAGTCATGCTTTTATTTGTTAGTCATTAGCCAGCCAGCCAGGTTAGCAAGGTAGCTCACTAGCTAGCTAGCTAGCTAGCTGCTAGATGGATTAGCACGTTAGCTAGCTAGCGAGCTAATAGATGGATGGATGGATGGATGGATGGATGGATGGATGTACAGACGGACTTGGGTAGGTAGGCAGGCAGGCAGGCAGACAGACTGATTGATTAATTGATTGATTGATTGATTGATTGATTTGTATGTTCCTGTTTGACCTTCCTTGTTCCATACAGCCGTACAGTAATACCGTTAGAAATGCATTTAAAATCAACCCCAAAGGCTCATACATTTAATTAATAGACAAAGATGAAAACAAAAGAAATTTTTGTAATATGGTAATTGTACTTAATAATTGAAAACATAGTTTCAGTGAGTTATATTTTTTATTTTATTTTATTTCCCAAAATGTTTTTTCAATTAATATTTTTAGTTCTTTAGTTCATTTTCGTTACGTATAATGACAATGATCGTCATAAGAAAACATGACGTCGTGAAGTGTTCTGATGAATTCTAACTGATATGCAAACAGACTCACCACCTTACAGTAAGCTATCAAATGAAAAACACTACAACAGAATCTGAGTGTAAAAAAAAAAAAAAAAAGAATCTGAGTGTATCACTGAGCGCTATTCGTAGTCTCGAAACATTAAGCGTCAGTACTGTATCATCAGTTTGAGAACTCCGTGTACAGTATGTGAAAGAGCCCACAACAAGATGCCAATGCCAAAATGTTTCAATGCCTTCACAGTGAACTGTGGCGGCAGTGTTTCGTCCGACATCTGACAACTGTCTGCAGTCGCTAGGCCAAAAAAGCCATTTTGCTTCGTCAGTCCACAAAATGTCCTATTTCTCTTTAGGCCAGTCAAATGTTGGCAAATTGATTTTCAAGCGATGGGACTATTTTCGGGACAAGTCCAGATTTTTTTGTGAAATGTACTGCAATGAAATCATTCTGGCCTGTGAAACAAATTGGCAGGTTGACTTCATGCAACACAGAAGTAATAGCAGCTGTCAATGTTATACAATTATACAATTTTTTTTTTAAACACTTTTTTTTTTTTTTTTACTAATTTTTGTTTTATTTTACTTTCTGTAAGGAATAACATTTTAGATTTTTTTTAAGCTTTTGATTTGGAATGGAATGTGTAAGACTCTCAATGTTTGTGCATTGAAAAGCTATTTTGAACTTTGCTCCCTTTTAAATACGTTTGTATGAAGCTGAATCCATTTTTATAACACTTGTGTGGGATTCTTATACAAATTAAATGGGCATATGCTCTAAAGAACTTATGTCCCGTGGGATTGTGGTTACCTGCGACTGCGTTTGGCACGCGCTCTGGCATAGAAGGCCTCATAAGATTTGGCTTTTAGCTCCAAAGCCCTGGTAGCAAACTCCTCGGCAAGGCCAAAATCCTGCCGGCAAAAAATATACTTTTAAGATCCGAGGCATTGCGAAAGTGTGCGCATGTGTTCAGCGGGTGAACGAGCGACTCACATTCATCTTGCGGCGACAACGTGACAGGTTGAGGAGCACACACACTCTCAACTGTCTGAAGGTCTTGAGCTCGTCCACTGGAAACTTGTGGAGTGCAGACTGATAGGAATGAGCTGCTTCTCTCACTTTACCTTGCTACACACACATGAACACACAAGCAAATCTTTAGATTGACAATAGACAATCCCTGCAGATTCTCGTGTTGAAGTAAGCGTCTTGGTGCCTTACCTTGTACAGTTTGTCGCCCTCCTGGACTAATTTACTGATAAGAACCATTAAAATGTCTGGTTTGGATGTAGCCATGGCCCAGGTTGCTGGTCCTGCACACATGGAGACGGATACATTTCTCGACTACGCTAATCTGCTAATGGGCTTATTACAAATATGACGTACCTATTTTGGCTCCCTTTTTGAGTAGAGCGATGACAGCCGAAGTGTTTCTGCATCCGACCGCTCGATCCAGCGGCCGCATCCCACTGCAGTCGACATGTTCCACAGATGCACCGTGATCAACCAAATGCTTCACCTGACGGGCGACACGAGGCGCAAACTCAAGGATGCGTGTCGTTTCAAATATGAGCAATTAACGACAGTATCGGTTTTACTGACCACTTCGGGATCACCGCGGAATGCAGCCAGATCCAAGGGCGTGCGACCACTGCGGTCACTATGTGTCGTGGCTGCACCTCTGGCCACCAGCTCTCTAACCAATGAGAGCTGACCTTTCAGGCATGCCCAGCTCAGCGCTGTTAGGCCTTCCTTGTCAGCCTGATCCAGGGACGCACCTGAAAGCATCACACCATATGTATCCAAATGAATTGCAGTATTTAGGATGTAAGTTGTTAACTCATTCACTGCCAGCCATTTTCACTGAAGCAACCCCCTTCGCTCCCGGCTGTTTTATTGGATTTTGACTGATTTTTCAAGGCCCACAGAATGTTGTGTTCTATTGCTATAAAAACATGGAACCTAACAAAAGAAAAATTAGTCTCTTCTTTCATCAGGAAACAAAGTACATTTCTATCTGTTTCTGTTTTGCAGCAATTAGCATTATAATATAGCTAGGTTTCATCATTATTCACAAATCTATTTAGAATTGTGGGGAAATCAGCTTGTTTTCAACAAGGCCCTGGTTGATCTCTTATACTTTGCTGCCAACTACTGGCCGTTTTTGTAATTACTATCATTGCTTCACCCGTTCTCTGCAGTTGATGCTGCATCAAAGCCTTCTGTATGCTCTAGCATAAAACAAACAAACAAACAAAAACAACGTATAAATACATCTTTGGGACACTTGAAATGTTTAAAATAAAACAGATTTATACGTTTATGGGAGCAAATGAGTTTTAATGGAAGTTTTGACCAGTGTGATGGTTTTGTATGAGTCTATTGCTTTTTTATTCCCCACTACAGTAAGTCGAATTTTTCTTTACCATGATCCAACAGCAATTTGGCGGTGGTCATGTGACCTTCTGATGCTGCTGTCATCAAGGCAGTGCGGCCCTGCTGGTCCACCATGTTCACCTGCGCCCCATGATTCAATAACAACTCCACAACCTGACACAGAGGAGACAGATTAAGAGGAAGAAAGAACGGAAAAAACAAAACAAAAAACAACACATTCACACTCCTCTGTTTGTGTGGGTGTTGTCGTGTGTGTTTGTCTGTGTTGCTTCTACCTGCCAGTGGCCCCGCCTGACCGCACAGAACAGCGGTAAGACACTTCGTCTGCTGCCTTGCTCCAGAGCAGCACCTTGATCCAACAACAGCTTGCAAACTGACAACCTGCCACCTGCTGCTGCTGCTGTCAGAGCTACGGAGACATGATGTGACAATCGATTTGAAACTAGTTCATGTAGTAGATCTAATTAGGGTTCATCTAAATTGGAAACTCACCGGGAGTACAAGAAATTTGATAAATATATTTATATCCTGCCTTATGAAAGGAACCTTAATCATTTAGCATATGCTCCATGAACCACAAGTTGAATACAAAATCACCCAATTAACGTTTTCATGCTGTCACAGATTGTGTACTGGTAAACATGACACATTTCCACTTTATTCCCACTCATCTCTTTTCAAACCTTCAGCTATATAATAACAATCACTTTTAAACTATTTTATTTAATTATCAATCAGAATAATATTATCCATCCATTTTCTTAACCGCTTCTTCCTCACAAGGGGGGTGCTGGAGCCTATCCCAGCTGGCTTCGGGCAGTAGGCGGGGTACACCCTGAACTGGTTGCCAGCCAATCGCAGAGAATAATATTAAATGGAAGAAATGTATCTGATTGGATTGTTGATATTTGGGCAAATAAAAATTAGTAAACCTGTACTGTATTCCAAAATCTAAAATGTTGGCGGATATTCCCTTTCCCTAAATGAGTGTGTACTTTTGTACCTGTACTGTAATATGTTTCAGTAGACCTATTAGAAAACTAGAATCCAAAGCAATTTAAATTCTTAAAAGGGCACACTTTTTAAACTGGAGTCCTGAGACCGCCCAAGTCCACCAACATGTCTGCCAAAATTTATTTAATCATTAATTTGCAATTAATAATTTCATTAAAAAAAAAAATAGACTCCAATTTAAAGTTAATCTGTGTGAACTTGATTTCAAAAAAGGGATTTTTTTTTTATTTATTTTTTTTTATTTTTTTTAAGGATATACAATTCCTGGTGCAACAAAGCAATAAAATGGAAATATAAAATTACAGAAAACTGTGTACTAGAAAGGGGTCCTTGAAAAAAAATGTTCCTGATTATAAGGGTTCCAGAGCACCAAAAAGAGTAAAATAAGAACTATTTTAACGGAGAACTTTAAAGGAATTATCGATTCGATTTACAAAAGATTCATATTATGTTATATTTAATTAGCAATTAGTTGTCGAAATATTAATTCTTTTTTTTTTTAAATGTCTGTTAGCCTGATGTTTAATCAGTTTCTAGGTTTGATTATCAAAAATAAAAAATATGCAAATATATCAGAAATTAATATGTAGAATATACCAGAAATTAATGATAATTATTCGTAATGGCTTGAGTGGCCTCACATACAGACTATGTATTACTATGTCTTCAGGTTATAAATGAGCAGAAAATTGCTAATATAAACTACAATATCATATAATGAACTTTGTTTCCCTCAAGTGGACACTTTTCATTTTGTAACACATCTCCACAACAGCGTACGCATCCAATAAAAGAGCAGTGTATTCAAAACAAAAAGGTTTGTGTGCGAAGGATTAAGCAATAAAGTCCCTCTAAACTGGAAAGGATTAAACGAAACCAACCTCATTTGCATAATTAACTAGCAGAATAGAATCTTGGCTGTGAGTGTTCGCATCAGAGATGGCGCATTTAATAATGGAGTTGGCACATGCTAACATGAACAAGAAACAAAACAATTTGGAGAACGGGTGCCAAAACTGGTTCCCTTATTTGGTTACAACTTGATAACAGAGAAATATTCAAATTTCTGCTAAATCACACTTCATGGTGGAAGCGGGGCCGATAACTGCCATGTCATTTGTAATTGCAATGTTAAAACAGCCAAGCTGCAGTATGCTATGATTGATAATCCTGTGAGCTTCTAATATGTTATTATATTTTTAAAATGTTTTAACACAATGTCATTTTATACCCAACACTAATCAGTATTTTAATATTTCAATAATGAGTTTCGTTATATGTTGTACCTGTCTCTCCCCACAGACTGTCAGGTGAGTTGATGCCAGGTCTCTCCTCTTCTTTATCATCTTCCTCAGGTGGATCCAGGAGATAAGAAACAATCTACACACAAAATGCACATAAGATTCTACTGAGCATATTAATCATGATACACTTGTATGTCTTAAGTTTCACTTTTCTTTAGAAGGATCCACATACATAGGAATATATGCATGGATTGGCATAGCAACCAAAAAATTAACCATAATGGTCAATATTAACATAATAGTATGATTATAATATTTTCCCTGTTGATTGGCTGGCGATCAGCCCGAAGTGTACCCCGCCTCTTGTCCATGGTCATGAGAGCTAAATATATATTTTTTTTAGGTGGTAAAAAGCTTGACAACCCTTCTCTCTCTCCCCCACTACCCTATTGAGGAGCAACAGCACAACACGCGCATCCGTATGTGTACCTCTGTGTGGCCCATGCTGGCTGCTGCCGTCAGCGCTTGCTGCAGTGCCTGGCTCCTGCTCACCCCCCTCTGGCCACAGCAGGGGGTGCAGCTCCAGTCAGTATGCTTGAGAAGGAAACGAAGCACGTGGAGGTGGCCCCGCTGAGCTGCATGCACACCAACACACCGACCTGAGCTGTCGACGTGACCGACCTGAGCATACACAGACACACATGGGTAGGGCTGCTCGATTATGGAATAAAACAATCACGATTATTTTGGCAATCATTGAAATCACGATTATTTTTTTTTAAAGCATTTAAAAATATTAAGACCAATTAAAAAAATAGAAAAACTATAATTATGTAAGTTCCTTTTAGACCAAACAGCATTTATAATAATATATATTTACTTATTGATTTATTTAGGCAAAAACTTGAAGTTGGAGTGCAGCTAGTGCACTGTGCAGTTGAATGAGCATGATTTTTTTTGGTACAAAACAAGAAAATGTTTACACATTTAAAAAAAATTATATTAAAACCAATTAAAAACAATAGAAATACTAGAAGTAACTTTCTTATGGACCAAACAAAATTTATAATAATACATATTTACTTATTTATTTATGTTGGCAACAACTTGAAGTTGGTGTGCAGCTTGTGCACTGTGCATTAGGACGATCATATATTTTTTTGGTATAAAACAAGAAAATGTTGACACGTAAAAAATAAATAAATAAATAAATAAATAGAAAATATTAGGACAAATAAAATTCTTTGAAACACTATAATTATGTAAGTGTCTTTTGGATTAAACAACATGTATATTACATTAGTTATTTAAATAAATAAATAAATAAGTAGCAAATGTATAAATTTAAACAACTAAAAAATGAGTATTAATTTTTTTTTAACAATTATGCTGATTTTGTAATTGTGGAGTGTAATAATTGAAATTGTAATTTAATTTCAATTAACTGCAGAGTTTGTTTGTTTTTTCACATTTTTGATCAACAATCCAGTCTAACATTACAGTGGGAACAACCACCCCCTGCCCTGCTACATTACAGATTTTCAAACAAACTGTGTCTCATGTTTTATTTTTAATTATGTAAATATTTTTGCAATGACTGTTAGCATTAAACTAACACTATGTTAGATGAAATTACATGATACGATTAGATGTTTATTAAAGATTCAGTATTAAATTCTTTCGTTTTATGCGTGAGTTTGATGAGTAAACTTCAACTGCGAGTGACAACTAACAACTGGTTGAGATGTTGATCAACTGTAAGACAAACATTACCTTGGCTTTATGCTGACTAAGCAGGGTGATAACATCCAGATGTCCAGCAGAAGCAGCAAATCCGAGTGCAGTCAAGCCATCTTGTGACTGAATATCCACCTAGACAAATTGTTACAACATTGTTACAACAAGTTTTAACCCAGTAAAACAGTCTAATAAATATTTGCAATTTTTGTTGTATTGTTTGTTTTTATACCTGAGCTCCATGGTCAAGTAAAAGGGCTACGGCATCACTATGGCCCAAATGAGCGTGGACACATAGCAGGGGGGCGTTATTGAGGACGCCGCTCCGATAATCCACATCAGCCCCGCTCATAATCAGCAATCTGCTCACCTGGATGGGAAGAGAGAGATAACTTACAGTCGGCCACTTTTTTTTAGATATACTGAATGCACGCAAGGCATGCAAGGAGAGATGGCAGTGTGATGGGGACAGGTGGATTAGTTAGGTATCAGATTTTAATCAAATGCTAAGTACAGAATAATATCTGTTTTTTAATTTAGTGTTTCATTATGAATAGATGTTGAAATGATTTTTGTCACAGGCCACATCATAGTTACAGCTTCCCTCAGTGGGCTGGTATGACTGTGAAAACCATAAACTGACATCTGTATTTTAAACTTTTATTACATACTGTACAGTGTAAACAATGACCCCAGCCTTATTCATGACATAAACTCAAAACAAAAGTTGTTGCTGTTCCAGTTAAGTCCCGTGGATGTCGAGAGCGTGCTTTCAAACTGTTGCGACAAAACAAATCAATAAATTTCTTGTCTGTGGACTGTAAATGCTAGTGCTAAAAACAATGCTAACAACGGGCATAATCCACTAAGAATGCACTGCCTTAGCGCCTTTTTTTTTTTTTTTGCACGCGCAGTTTGCTCCCTCTTAACACTTATTCAGAAAGGATATTGCTTGTCTAATCATATACCGGTGATAAGCCCATAAAGTTTGACAGTTGAGTGCAGTTTGCACCTGATTGCACATGGCAATGCTGGATTTACGCCAACAAAACCATGGCAGAATAATAGCAGTTATGAGAAAGATGAAATGATCAGAAAGAAAGCTTGGACCGAGAAGGTGCAAAAGTGGAACTGACAGAAAACTGTTTAAGCGTTTTCCTCATTCAGCACCATTAAGATGTAGTGAGCAGAGAGGAATACAACGACGTCACTTATTCATTCATTTAATGTCCATAAAATACAAATTATTGGTGAGATCATTTTTATACATTGTATGCGCGTGAAAGACGGCAGACGAGGGGTGGTCATCACTCATGCTAAATGCTACCTAACTGGCTGTACCTTTACCTCGTGCCAGTCAGGCATTGGAACATTGGAAATATAGTGAGATACTGTACCGCTTGAAAGCTCAGCTTGCGTTGTCTGACTCCTGAGTGGCGACCACAGTGGATAGTAGGACTACATTTCCCATGATTCTTCGATACGTCACAAATCAAAATGGCGGTGGAATGACGCTCCACGTCCATTGACCAAGCGTCTTGGACATATTTGATTGTTGAAATTTAATTTGTAAGGATTATTTTGACAGCAAAATGTGATGAAATGTTTGACTACAATAACAATATGCCTGGTTTGTATGCTCAGTAATACGATACACCGTTTGTTTTCACCGTGTAGCCTAAAGGAAGCCTTTACATTGCGTTGCATTGCGGGAATATCACAATTGCCCGAATGTTCGGAAAAATGTCAATAGGGAGGCGGGTGGCTTTGTCTGACATGACGATCATTTTTCAATGCGGCAATTGCTGCTGCCATGGGCAGGCGTCCACTGATGGCACCAAGTTTACTTACGCTAGCTCCCAGTAGACGTTCTTTGCGTCACTCAAATCCAATTAGCAATTAGCGCTGGTGTTAGTGAATTAGACGCTGTTTATCAATGAGCCTAATTTGCATAGAGGTGGGCAATTTCTGCACCATATATATGCATATTACCTCATTTAAATACGTGCACATCCCACCCTTGCAATGAGATGCTTTTTGCTTGGCTACGCAGCCAGTAAGCCAGCAGCCAGTAATGTAAGCAACTGATAGACTCGCACAGTGATCTGACCAAAATCCCATCAAGAACATTTGGGATGAACTTAAAACCATAATTACAAGACCGCCTCTTGTACATCAGTTGTGAAAATCCCCAAACTTTTGAGTTTCTGAAGTGGCTGATTTCACTGTACGTCTTCTATATAGAACACCTGTTCCTCTATCTAAGTAAATTGAGACACGGCATCCTTTTTGTGACAATCTTGTTAGGTGGTGTATCGTGAGACTTGTCTAACTTGGCTCAAGAAATTTTTAGAAGATACAGTGAAGTATGCACAGTGTTTACCTTGATGTTGGGGGTGTAAAGATTTCGCAATGATGAGAGAGCATGGTTCAAACTCTCTGTACTGTAAGACATCCACAGTCCCTGCAGAATTGAGGAGGAAATTCCGAGCCTCTTGCTTAAGCCCTGTATGTGACAAAAAAGTGCCGCAAAAACACTTAACACACAACTATGGATTGCAACAGGATGGTGACAATTATTATGCAGGGTCAATTTGAACTCATTCAGTGCCATTGGCGGTTATAGACGTCAAAAATACATTTTAACTGGGCTGGCAGTGAATGAGTCAATATGTAACGTGAAGAACTGTACTGCTGTAATTCCACTTCCGCTATTATGGATTAATACCAAAACAAAGATAACGATACCAGAATGTCACCATTTTGACATTGTGTAAAATAGGGGAACACAAACAAATGGCCACTGGTACCAGTAAACTATTTCTAACCATATCATTTGAAAAGGTTTCCTTCATGGGTAATAGATCATCTATCACACACACAGCAAGCAACTTCAGGACTATGGTAGAGTACCTTGTAGATGTGAGCCTTTAAGATGTGATGACCCAGCTCGAGGGTCTGCTGTCGGTTCAGCTTCCCTCCCTGTCTGCAGAGCCAGAAAGCCAGCAGTGTGTGACCACTCCTGCGGGAAAACAATCCACACTGTCTTGAGCATTCCACAATATTTTGCGTAATCCAGTTCCACATGAACAGTATCACGTAACGGTATAAACGCACTCAGAATGATTATCCCGCTTTCCTTGTCAATGCTTATCAAAGTACCTGGGGTCACAGAGGAACCTGTCGTCCTGCCCTTCCTCCCTCCACACAAGCCATTCCCGGAATGAGGTGTGGTTTAGCATCCTAGTCCCATCAGCCCGCTGCAGGAGGAAAGGCAAGAGCTGCTCCAGACGCTGCATGAACTCGGACCACTGCATCGCTCCACCAGTCAGAGTGCCGGCATTTATCACCTCAAAAAGCTGAAAGGGGAAGATGAAGTCATTTTACATGTGTGCTATTCAGGGTTAAAACATGTTATCAAACCCTATTTCTAATGAAGGTGGGATGTTGTCTAAAATGTAAATAAAAACAGAATATAACCATTTGCAAACACTTCATTTTGATGTTTATTTAATCAAATTCAAAATAAGTGATTATTTGCAAAACCCCCCCACAAAGTTTATTAGTTTGAACATTATTTACATTTGACACAATGTCCCAGCTTCATTGGAATTGGAGGTTAGAGAAGTGATAGCCATAGTGTGATGCAAACACATGTAATCACAGCCAAGAACAACTTGCATTTCATATGTGGTTGCTTTATGAATGAAAATGCATCACAGTGATCCATCCAGCCATGAAGCCCCAGTAAGACTTAAAAATCCATTTTGGTGAGTGTTTGCGCTGTTACTGTTCAAGCTATCTCTTGTACAATAAATAGATGTGTTTGTACAGCCACAGCCTTCCTTAGCCTTTGACTATGTCTTAACAAATGCATGTGTACAAAGTTTGTAAAACTGTAGAATATCGAATGAAATGAGATTCCATTTATTGATTATGTGTACCTGTTGGTCGGTCAACGGGTGCAGTGCGGCCACAGCGACATTTAGCAGTGGGATAACTCTCAAGAAAGACGACTGTGTGGGAAACCGCATGTTTAGTTGCAGCAGGTAGACCTCCGCGAGGCTTACTGGAACCACCTGAAGAACCAAAGAAACACAAGCTGTTGTAGAAAACAGAATGTCGAATAATTCAAATATAGATTGTCTTCTTTTCCCCTCCCCCTTGCACACCTTGAAGCTGGAACTCTTAAGGACCAGGTAGCCTCCCTCGATCAAGTCCAGGGTCAGTTTCAGGTAGAGGTATGAGCCTTTGCTTAGGGTCTTCAGATGGCCTATTAGCTTGGTTAGTGCCGTGTTGTCGAGGCGACCATTGCTTAGCGACACATTGCTCTGAATCTCAGGGCTGCTGTGGATGCGTTGCATCAGGTAACCCTAAGAGAAGACCGTTGGTTAAACGGCATGTGATGATAGAAATACAATCAATTCATGTGTGTGTTACCTGCAAATCCTGATCTATGGCACTGCTTTCCTCCATTCTGTCTAAAGAAATGCGGTGAAAAGGTAAAGACCGAGTAATATCCTGATTGAGAATAAGAGAAAGAGTTAATAGTTACATTTCATGAATTGGAAACGCATCCATGTGGCTCAATGAACTGAACTAACTACCTGTTGGTTGGTCCTGACGGTGACAATGATCTTTAACCATGAAGGGAATTTGTGAATATTGCGGGACAAAAACGAGGTCAGTGTGTCGCCGTAGTCTGGCCGATGGAACTCTGCCTCATTTAGCCCATCAATTAGTAAAATGATCCCCACCCCCTCCACATGCAATCTCCTCTCTGGAGAACAACAAAGCAGAATCACACCATTTATTTGCCTCTATTTGTCAAAGAGAAAAAAAATGCAGCAGAGTCACATTTTACCCTTGTACAGAGCATCCAGTGGTTCTAGAATTCCTTTGTGGAGGGCTGAGCTGGGGTCTTGGATGCAGGATCGCAGACTGAGCGAGCTCTGAAGTTGTGGCGATCGATGCAGCAGCTCTCGATACGCTGACAGCTGAGGCGCTTCGGTTAACATCGCTGCCAGGTTGTGGACAAACTCCGGTACCAGACACGTGTGACAGTTATCAGCCTGACAGAAATGATAGGAAACCACCTGCAAACACAGACAGGGAGTATTTTTTGTAGCATGAATGGAAAGTATGCACTCTACTAGCGTATGGCCAGTTGTTATTTAGTCCACTTAGCAAAAGGTGTGTTAATTATCTTTATGTGTGTTATTTTTTTTGTGGAAGTATGAAAGACATTCTTCAAGAGGCTGCAGATGCCGTTATTGCTTGCTCAAAGCTTGCCAAAAGATATGTATCATACTGTCAGTGGTAGGCCGACAGGTCATAAATCGCAGCCCTCAATGTTATTGAATGGGTCTCGGGCCACGTCAAATAAATGTTTCAGGGGTGTGATGCTATAAAAAGGGAGTCTTGACTTGAGCGTCATGGTTGACAGCTGCTCGGTTATGAAAGCGTCTGTGGTCACACAGGCAGTTAGGAAATGATGGCTGGAAAATGTCCATAACCGAGCAGGGAGGTTTGATTCAAAACTGTTTGCTCAGCAATTGTTTACTGATATCATATACAACCCGGTTTTAACACATAGAGCTTAAAATGTGCAGATTTGATGTATATTGTATAAAGTAGTGTCGCTACCTGTCCGGCAAGCCTCAGCATCGCCTCCTGCTGTCTCCTCTTGACCTCTGGCGTGCCTGGGCAGCTTCCCCCTCCTCCTTCATCTGCTCCTCCTCGTCCCAGTGATCCATGGGGGAAAGATTCCGCGTCTGAAATAGAAGTAGACTTCATGTTAAGTATACATACAAAAACATCCCTGCAACCATAGCCGCTACTTAAAAATAACTATCTCATTGCTTTGCTGTTTGATTTTCCACGATATCATGGGCCTTTCAAGCGACTGGTTTGGCATTGCCTCTAGTTGTTGGTTACAAAGCTGGCTGGTTCCGTTCGTTCTGCATGATGACTCAGCTGTTTGGAATATGAGGTTGTCTTTGCGGGCGGAATAACGCATTGGGGGTCTTTAGTCGAAAATCCGTGCCAAGCTGCTTCTGGTCTACGATGTCTAGAGCAGATACTGTAAATTTTCAACTCCCCCACAACCTAACATCAACCCCAAATGTTTCATGCACCCCAGCACATACTTTTTCCCATTAGGATGACTATGAATTCCTAACAGGGGCAAAGACAAAAGGATGTATAATAATGTGTGTGTCTGCAAGATGACTTACACCTCACTTAAAGTATCAAATACGTCGTAGATGGCAAATAATGCTTCAATGACTAATTACCAAGAGTGATTTAATTTTATTTATATATTTTTTTTAACTAGCCAGATAATGAGGGTTTTGTGATTTAACTTGTAATTTCTCTCAACAGGAAATCTCCTATATTTAGATTTAATGGTATTACAAGTTATTTTTAATTGTCTGCTTCTGCTTACATTTGGGCAGCGTCTGGTTGCCAGCGGATGTTGGCCACATCCGGTTCCCATGGCAACTCAGTGCCACCAGCCGGGCAACGATGGCCGTCTTGCCAAAGCCCATGTTTCCGACAATCACCACTCCTCGATTGATTAAGGGGTCATCGCTGGAGAGACAGCTGTCGACTTCCTGGAAGAGCCACTCCCTTCCAGTAAACCTCCAATCAGGCAACAGTCCGGGAATTTCAAAATGGAGGGGCTTCAGGCTGAGATATGGAGTCAACTGAACTGCAGAGAGGGGAGGAAAAGTTCTGTATACATTTATCGTGCTACATGTCAAATTGTCCAAATGTGTTTCATGTCTTTTACCTCGCTTTTCGTGCTGACTTCGACTTCCAGAATTCTGTCTGGGCATTCTGAGAGATGCCCTGGAAGGAGTCGGCCTTTGCTGTTCATCAAGGTAGGCCAGATCTTCAAGTTGAGCAGAACTAGTAGCTGAACAAAGACAAACTTTGTTTGACAGAGCAAAAGTAAGATATTCAGTTTAAGATGTGCTATACAGTAAACTTTTCATGCACAGAAGGAAAAACATTTAATACATGCAGCTCCACAGGCACAAAGAATAGTGTTATGTCTTTATCATATTTGATTTTCCTTTAAAAACATTCAATATATAGTAAATTAGCTTTGTTTCAAGAAAAGCTTCACACAAAATGCAGAATGTACAGCCTTTAAGCACTATTGGGTTTGTATTAATTATGGAGCTTCTCGATTTTTTTAATCATGCCATCACAGATGATAGCGAATGACAAAATACTTATGTGACTAAGAAAAAGCTAAATTGGTTCTGTTCATCACTGCATCACTGCATACACATACACCAACACGGACAAATGTACAAGGAAATGCAACAGATCAACACGCTTTTCAAAATGTGCAAACCTAAGCACAGCGATGATGTGGGCTCAAACATTCATTGAAAGATTGAAAGAAATGTTATTTACTCTACAAAATGCTGGAAAGACTGAGTTATTGGTGTATACAAAAAGAGAAAACTCACCAAATGTGTGTGAATCCAGTCACAACCAACACGACAGAGAATGTTAGCACTAACTGTTTCATATCCTGTGTGCGTGTGTGTGTGTTATGAGACGTCATACATGTTACTTCCTTCCTCTCCCAAGTACTCTTCTCAAGCGTTCATGAGTCAGTGGCCATGAAGAAAGGGGAAGGGAGGATGAGATAAAATCATGTCACCCTTTATGCTCTGAAACTGCACCATGCAGGTGGTCCAAAAGATCAAACAGATCAATATTGAGATCTGTTAACAACTTTTATTACGCTGACACTGGCAGACATTCATGTGGTTTCATAAGGCCAGAGTACTGAGTAGAAAGCTGGCATTGAAAACTGAGGATGAAAAAATACTTCAACATCAACTCAAATATTAGCATTTAGTGGCAAACGTTTTTACAAAAAGAAGCTATTCTCTGTGTTAATCACAGTAACCAAGTCAAATTTGCATTCCAATGTGAATTTAGGAAAAATCTTCATTGATTTTCAGTGGCTGTTTAGGATTCTTGTGATTGCACTGTTGACCAGATCAGGGTGTACCCTGCCTCTAGCCAAAAAAGCAGCTGGGATAGGCTTTCTTGTCTCATGAGTTCACAAAAGTAGACAAGTGATCGATTTCCTTCCTAACAGGAAGGGCAGGGGAGGGGGGCTGATACACACATGCACTCGTACTCGCCATTTATCTTACCAGCAACTGAATTGGGGCGAGGCAAAAGGTAGAGCGGGATGGAGTGGGTGGATCCAGACAAGTGGTTTGAGTCTTGTCCCCAATCTGGGTGGAGTTTATTAAGGCTGTATGTGGAAGCCATGTTGTCCTCTGCCCTGTAGAGGTAGTCATCGTTCGAGCTTCCTGTCGCTGTCATACAGGAAGAGGAAGTCGATGCCACCACCGGCCGGCTCCCCTCCCTTCTGAGTTTGAGGCTGCTGCCTTGGTAACCGTCGCTGGCATGCTTGGCGTTGTCGTCACGCTCTACTGCTGATTCGGCCGAATAGCTGGTCAGTGTAGCTGAAAGATGAATTAGTATGTAGTTAAACATTTTGAGGTTCTCATTCTAAACTACATCTGGACAACTTATTAGTCTCCATTCTTACTATGGGTACGTATTACGAAAGGCCTATATCCAGTGTTTTAAGTGGGCCGAAACGGAGCTCCGGCACTTCTAAAAAAAATCTCCCTTGAGCGTTCGGGTACTTCTCAACATGCAAAGAATGTGCTGTCAGCGTTCCCATACACTGCATGTTTTGATCCCAAAAAGCTATTCCATCGTGTGCCACTCATCCACGAACGTTAATGTTATCGCGATTTAGATTTTGGCTTCTCTCGATCATCAAAACGTAATGATAAAGAAAAACGATTAATATGAAGTATGCTCCAGCGCGTTTACAAGTTCCCTACATTGTAAAAGGACCCTGAATGCACCATGTAGCTTGGAGCTAGCCCAGAGCGAATCAGTGTGATTATGCCACCCTTAAGCGTCCTTTAAGCTGTTTAATCACTCCAGTTGGAGTTAACTGTAAAACTAAATACACAATAAGAATTACATACATACATACAGTGTGTATTTTAATACAAAACGTGCTTCATTTTTAACACATTGTGCGTCTATCGTTAATGCTTATGCAAGTGAATTGAAGATCCCATTCAAATGCTAACAGGAAGTTAGCATCAACTTCCTTCGAATAACAAATATTCACACACAAATGCTGTGGAAACACATACTCACGGGTAGGATAACAATATTCAAATGCATAAATTCTTCCCAATTTGTGAAAATGAGTTATTTTAATAGAATTCAATCACAACTTTCTTCTGTTCTCATTGTAATATAGAAAGATAAATAGAACAGCTTTAAAATGGATGCACAGGCTGATCCAAACCTATAATCCCACTATCTCTGCTCTCCAGTGTTGATGTGGGGGAGGTGACAGAGGCATGGATGGACGGTTTGTTGTTGTTGTTACCCTCCACTCCAGCAGGGGGCTGTAGTGTAGATGAGGGGGAGGTGTTGCTGCTGTCCAGGCTGGAGGAAGGTGAGATCCTCTGTGGGAGAGATAGATTAAGAAAAGAAAAACATAATTAGACATTTTCTTGACATCATTTTTGTGGAGAATTTAATGGTGTCGTAATTTAACATTTTTAACAATCTAATGTGCATCTTCTGCTTTTCTGATGTACTTTTTTTTTTTTTGTATTAGGCCTACTTGTAGCTGTTCAAAGCCAAAACATCACTCTAGTCTTTTATTTACATCAATTCATCCATTTTCTATACTACTTCGTTCTCGGGCTCGTGGGAAAGTGGTGTCTATCCTTGCTGACTACACATTGAACTGGCTTCCATTCAATCACAGGTCACATAGCGAGACATCCACACTCACATGCACACCATCACCAAGTGGGAAGTGGAGTAAGTGACTCTGCTCATATCAACTTTGGGAAACGTTTTGCAGACATACTGTGAGTGTGTGATTACCTGTCCATCGACTTGGGCATGGTGAGGTGAGCCGGGTTCTTCATTAATGATCTTTTCTCCCAATAAAAAGCCCAGTCTGGTCATCAGCGCATCAGCTGCCTCATCTACTGAGGGAGGTGGTCCTAACTCCTCCTCTTCACCTGCACATCCCGAGGGGGATGAAAATAAATAAATAAATGGATTTATACAGTAAACAACATTTTTTATTTATTGATTACATTTAGTCTACTTAGATAACTAATATAAATGTCAGCCATGGCTGAGCCATATTAAAGGAAAATGCATTCATCCATTTTCTTAACTGCTTATCCCTCACAAGGGTCGCGGGGGTGCTGGAGCCTATCCCAGCTGGCACCCTGAACTGGTTGTAAAGGAAAATCACTTCATAAAATTGTTCCACATGATAAAACAATCATAATGGGTAAAAAGAAGGATCTTTCTGTTGCTGAAAAGTATGGCATAGTCCAGTGCCCTGAAAACAATTTCAAAAAAGTCATTGTAGTGTTAAGGAATGTGTCTGTGACTCAGAGAGCATGCAGGACGTATAAAGGAAAGTTTGGATTAGGCAGAAATTTAACCAAAACTGTACCAGTTCATTTGTTGGCAGTCTTAAGAGTAGTGAGTCAAAAACAACAAGCCCTTCGTTAGTACAGCCAAGTCTAAAAGCTTTGGGCTGTTTTCACTTGGAGAACTACTAGATGTGTTTTTCTCAAGACACCATCTTACAAGCATTCACATGAAGAAGTTTAGCTCAAGATTCGTCTCACTATTTTGGCTGTTCCCGGTCAGGAATCTTTTTTTCCTGTACACAGAACCATCCATCTGTTTTCACTGCAATATCACCACTTTCCAACCGCATGCTCAGAAAATTAAAGGGACTGTGAACATGACACCAATTAAACTACGTATGAAAGAAATTGGCAATGGGGTTAGGGGTGTCCACGCCCACTTGGAAGAGACTATTTTGTAGTAAATATATAGTATAGTAGTAGCAGTACTATATATAAGTGCTATATTTACAGTGCCTTGAAAATGTATCTGTTACTATGAAAATTCCACAGTAACCTTTGCAATTCATTTTGGACCAACTCCACAGTAGCACTGTTGCATGTTCAAATATGTGTCAGTCATGGCTTGTCTGTGTGTGCATGATCTCCCTGCTGGTAAACTGCACATGCACATGTATGGCAAAGAGTCTCAGTCCAGGAAGGACCCTAACACCTCCTTGAGTGGACCACAGAACCCAGCAGATTAGTACGGGCAGTAGCATGAGCGTTTTGGGAAATGGATGTTTGCAGTAAATTTTGTCTATCTACACAAGTCAATTACATCAATATTTCTGCCTCGCCTTCTTCAGTTGCTTGAACTGTTACTCTGCATTGTTTGGGCCCATCCATCCATCCATCCATCCATCCATCCATTCATCCATCCATCCATCCATCCATCCAACCATCCATCCATCCATCCATTTACTTCCGCTTATCCGGGGTCGGGTCGGTATCCATGCAGTATGCTTGTCATGCACAGAAGGAAAAACATTTAATACATGCAGCTCCACAGGCACAAAGAATAGTGTTATGTCTATCATATTTGATGTTCCTTGAAAAACATTCAGTATACTGTAAATTAGTCTATTTGTTTCAAGAAAAGCTTTACACAAAATGCAGAATGTACAGCCTTTAAGCAGGATTGGGTTTGTATTAATTATGGAGCTTCCAACTTTCCATCCATCTTCTGCCGCTTATCCGAGGTCGGGTCGTGGGGCCAGCAGCTTTAAGGAGGGAAGCCTAGACTCCCTAGCCACTTCAACCAGCTCCTCCGGCGGAATCCCAAGGCGTTCCCAGGTCTGCCCAGAGACATAGTCTCCAGCGTGTCCTGGTCGTCCCCAGGGGGCATCCGAACCAGATGCCCGAGCTGCTGGCTCCTCTACGCGGAGGAGTAGCGGCTCGACCCTGAGTCCCTCCCGAATGACCAAGCTTCTCACCTTATCTCTAAGGGAGAGCCCGGACACCCTGCGGAGGAAACTCATTTCGGCCGCTTGTATCCGGGATCCTGTTCTTTCAGTCACGACCCACAGCTCGTGACCAGAGGTGAGGGTAGGAAAGTAGATCGGCCGGTAAATCGAGAGCTTCACCTTTTGACTCAGCTCCTTCTTCACCGCAATGGACCTATACAGAGCCCGCATCACTGCAGATGCTGCACCAATCCGTCTGTCAATCTCCCGCTCCAGCCTGCCCTCACTCGTGGACAAGACACTAAGATACTCCTCCACTTGGGGCAGGATCTCATCCCTGACCCGGAGAGAGCACGCCACCGTTTTCCGACTTAGGACCATGATCTCGAATTTGGAGGTGCTGATCTTCATCCCTTCACGCTCAGCTGCGAACCGCTCCAGTGAGAGCTGGAGATCATGGCTTGATGAAGCCAACAGGACCACATCATCTGCAAAAAGCAAAGATGCTATCCAGAGGCCACCAAACCAGACCCCCTTAACCCTTTGGTCGTGCCTAGAAAATCTGTCCATAAAAGTTATGACCAGAGTCAGTGACAAAGGGCAGAATTGGCGGAGTCCAACCATCACTGGGAACAAATGCAACTTACTGCCGGCAATGCGGACCAAACTCTGACATCAGTCATACTGAACAGTCTGTATCAGGGGGCTCGGTACCCCATACTCTCGAAGCAAACCTCACAGGACTCCCCAAGGGACACGGTCGAACACCTTTTCCAAATCTACAAACCACATGTAGACTGGTTGGGCGAACTCCCATGCACCCTCAAGGACCCTGCCGAGGGTGTAGAGCTTATCCACTGTTCCACGGCCGGGACGAAAACCTGACCGGGTAGGCTGAGAAGTGTGATCCCTCTATAGTTGGAGCACACCTTCCGGTCCCGCTTCTTAAAAAGGGGGACCACCACCCCGGTCTGCCAATCCAGAGGAACTGTCACCGATGTCCACACAAAGTTGTAGAGGCGTGTCAACCACGACAGCCCCACAACATCCAGAGCCTTTAGGAATTCTGGACGGAACTCATCCACCCCCGGGGCCCTGCCACAGAGGAGCTTTCCAACCACCTCAGAGTCCCCAGACACTGCTTCCTCAAAGGAAGACGTGTCGGTGGAATTGAGGAGGTCTTCGAAGTATTTTCCCCACCGATACACAACGTCCATTGTCAGCAGCACCCCATCTCCACTATACACAGTGTTCATGGTGCACTGCTTTCCTCTCCTGAGATGTGAGATGGTGGACCACAATTTCCTCAAAGCAGCCTGGAAGTCGTTTTCCATGGCCTCACCGAACTCCTCCCATGTCCGAGTTTTTGCCTCAGCGACAGCTGAAGCTGCATATCGCTTGGCCAGCCTGTACCTGTCAGCTGCCTCCGAAGTGCCACAGACCAAAAAGGCCCGATAGGCCTCCTTCCCTCACAATATGTTATCCCTCACAGCGGGTTCGAGGATTTCCGCCACGACAGGCACTAACCACCGTACGGTCACAGCTTCGATCGGCCGCCTCCACTCGGACTCAATGTCCCCCTCCTCCCCCGAGGTATGGGAGAAGTTCTGCCGGAGCTGGGCATTGAACTCTTTCTGACAGGGGATTCCGCCAGACATTCTCAGAAAACCCTCACAATAAAAGTCTGCCAGGTCAGACCAGCATCTTCTCCCACCATCGGAGCCAACACACCACCCAAGTATGAATATACAGCAATCTCAGGGCAACACATCAACACTTGAAAATAAAAGTAGCAAACAGAATTATTACTCATGAATAATATTCTATCACAATGATTACAGAATGATTCTTCGCATGTGTAAACCACAGCATGAAAAAAATCATAGCGTCGCTTGACAGTCTATAATTACAGCTATAAATTGATGACTGGTGGACTAAATAATAGAAATGTATTGTGCGTGGACCACAAAGTCATGTGTGGTCAGTCAATGACAGAGTAAGTTGCAGGGCAAAAATAAAATGGAAAGACACAAGCAGAAAGTCTTTCCATTTCATTCTCCTGAGTTCCGACAATTCTTCCTTTTCTTCTTTCCTCAGCTTACTTCTATCCTGTTAAGGCTGTTGCATTTTGTTGTCTTTGTAACTTGGGTGATAACAACTGGGAGAAGGGATCAAGAATGAAGCTAGCACCTAATCGTACCAGCTTAAATTGCTTTCAAATGGTTGGACAGTATCTGAACTTTGTGCCTCACACTTTTCCAAAGCTGGGATTTGTTTAGCAATGTTAACTTTCTAAAACCAAGAAAGTAGCACCCAACCCACTTCACAGCAGTTTTAAAAGTAAGCTGGAATAAAAAACTAAACAAAATAAAAACATTTTAGTTAACGAAAGAATTGCAGCATTTTCAACATGACATCTTCTAATTGCTCGTTGTAAGAGGTTATTTACAATGCCTCCTAGCCTCAGACAACTGACTTTACTTTCAAACAAACCTTAAAGGTGAAATTTCTTGAAAATAATCACATTTTTAGAATGTTGCAATGCCGCCATATGTTTATACCAAAACTCCATTTTGGCTGTGGAGCTACAACATTGCCTCCTATGCCCCTCCCCTTGAAAAAAACTGGCTGACAAGTACACATGTCGATGGTAGTGAGTGTTACTTTTTTTTTTTTTTTGGACGAGTGTATTTGACAAAGGCAGCAAATGAGTTAAAGGGAATCAGAGGAGCTGCTTCGATTGGCAGTGAATTAAGTCATATGTGTTCACTCTGCTTCATCTATCCTTCTTCTCGTCTTTCCGCTGGTCTCCCGATATATTCCTAATCCTGTTGGAATTCTGATGCATCTGGTGTTGGTGAAGGGTCTTGGATTTGTAACGCTGGTAGAGGTTTTCATGCACATAGTAAGAGTTTGTTCCTTCCTCGAGTTGCTGAGTTGGTAGGTTGGTCTCTGTGAATCTCACTTTGCTTCATCTATCCTTCCTCTTTTCTCCTGACAACTTCATGATTCTGTTGGGATTCTGATGGATCCGGTGATGGTAAAGGGTCTTGGATTTGTAACTGGTTTCAAAGATGTGAATGAAAGCGCACGACAAAAACTAGAGTGATGATGTTAAGATGTTGACTCTGCAAGGCTGCCAAATGAAATAACAACTCTCTGTAATAAGAAAAAAAAAGTTGTACGTGTCCACGCACACAACTGTACAAAAAGTCTTATGCTGCGGCCACTTGTGCGGGTTTGCAAAAATACCAACACAAGGTTTCCCCTGCCTCCGTGCAGCTTTAGACCGCACCTCACACTAGACTAAGCATAAATATAGATGAATGATGAAAACATCTTGTCAAAATAAAATATCAAATATGCATTACTTTTATTTTGATGTTATTTTTTCCTAATTTGAACAACATGATTATACCATGACTCGGCTACTCAATGGTGGCTTATTAAAACAATACAACTACTATTTTATAAAAAGACATTAAATTCATATTTAACACAATTAAGTTGCATGGCTCGGCCCATTTGAAAAATGATTTGCCCACAACCAACTTGCAGTATGAGATCTTGTGATCAGTGAGCTTACTTAGCACAGTTTTCTAGGGCAGCCATCCAGTCTCCACTCTTTTTTTCTGCACCACAGACCATCGACGGAGATAACCGTCTCACCGGTGGCCCTGTTGCAACACGTTCGGCCACCATCTCACTCCGCCAGCTTGTTGATACAAATGATTAAGTTATGTGTTGGCAGCATGGTGGACGAGTTGTTAATATGTTTGTCTCATAGTTTGAGTCTCAGCTAAGGTCTCGCTGTGTGGAGTCTTTATGTGCTTCAGTGTTATTATTATTATTATTATTATTTAAATATATATTTTGTCTATAGGTCTCTGGCATTGGCTAGTGACCATCCCATGGAGAAAGTCAGTTAGGAAAGGCTCCAATCCAACTACAACCCTAATGAGTACAAGCACTATAGAAAATGATTGGGTGGGTGGAAGTTATGTCATAAGGGGATCATCTCTAAGCGTAGCAGTTATGAAGTAAGTGTTTTTATATTTTCAAATCTTCAAATGCAATTAATGAATTATGTTTTTTTGTTTTTTTATGGTAAAAGATTGGCACTGGAACATAATCATTTATTTACCTAAATTTGAATAAACAAGGTCAACAAGAATCCCATATTTAGGTTAGAATATAAGATATGTACAGTTTGTCTTACCATTAATTCCATGAATATAATTACTAAGATGGTACATTTTATGGCTTGGATTAGGAATGTATTTGTCTCTTGTAGTGGTGCTCTGATCGAAATGCCACTGATTGTGATTGGCCGATTTCCGTGCAAAAGCACGCCATCGGCATATGTAAATAGCTTCCACTGCTGGTCACAAAAACCGCTCGTGCTTCGCAGATTGCAGCCAACTAGAGACCAGCCTATATGAAGTGTAGTGTACCCTCCCCCTTTCCTTATCACTTGCGTTACAGATCAAACCAGTAACTGAATTATAATATTTGTGCACTTGAAATAATGCCCGTTTTTTGTTTTTTTTTTGGATACAATCTTCTTTCAAATCTGATTCATTAATTAAATAAAAAATAACAATTGATGGGTTAATCGATTATTAAAGCAATTGTTATTGAGCAGTTCTCAGAATGAAAACTGTGCAGCTAATCCATGTGATCAGTAATGTAAAAATAAACGACATACATTCACGCCATCTTTCATGTTCAAAATGTTCAAAAATGGGCCTGAAAGCAAGCATATTACATTTGTTGAAACATTAGACATTTAGACACAAATTAGACTTCACTCTCACCTTCCTCGTTTCTCCTCCCTCTCCTGTTTCTCCTTTCTCCATTGATGGGCTGATCAACCCAATCCCGACACAGATCCGAGTTTTCTTCATGAGCCAGACAGCAGCACACGTAAAACAGCAAGCTTCGCAGAAGGGAGGAGGCATGGCTGAAGGTGCCAACTGCCCCGCAACGGCAGTTCTCCGCAAACCTCCACGGCTGATGCACGGATGCCCGCTCATGCCTACACCACATGGTCCTCGAACGGGCACATGCTTTCAAAATCGCCGCCGTGCAGTCCATAACTAGCCACGAGCCAGGTTGTAATTGGTTCAGAGTGTTTCCATGTGGAGGGCGGCGTCAGTACATCAAAGGAGTCGTTGCCCCAGAAAAGAGCCTTCTGTTGGTGTGATGAAGAAGGAAAAAGGTCCTTCAAGATGTCGTTGTCTGTTGCTTTCCAACTGCGACCATTTCATAATTGGTCACCAAAAAGAATCCTGAGCCACCGCTGAGTTTCCGAGCTCCACCTTCTCCAGAGAACACAAAGGAGAAAGGAGATACATATGGTGGGAATAAGAAGATAAGAGAGTGAGTCTCTCCAGGAATAGAAAAGCACTCAAGATACTCAAGCTTGAACTCCACAGAGGCACAATAAAAACAATCCGTAAGCATGAGAGTACAACACGAAAACAGAGTTAATGGTCAGTTAATCGAATGTCCACGCACTCATGAATAGAGCTTTTAACGTTGGCCGCAACTCACTTCAGAACAGACCAGGGGGGTGTCCAACTCCTTTTAGTCTAAAAGTATGAACCATTTTCATTCACAGGGATGATCTGCCGAGCAGTTTGTCAAAAACAAAACAACGAGAACGGCTTAAGTTTGGATGAAGATCTTCTGCAAGTAAACAAGTAATGTCTTCAAGTCTTCACGTTTTTTTTCTTTTCCACGGCAGAGCCTCCATATCTGGTCTGAAAGACGATCTCTCCCGTCTGACTGCAGCGCAAATCACAACTCCCCTCCTCCAACCAAAACACACACACACATGAAGGAGAAAGAGGGACGGCTAGCATGAGCAGCTCAACACAGGGCAGGCAATTTTGTTCAGAGAAAAGTTTTCTTTTTTAGAAGGCTAAAAACTGGGTGAATTTTGTTGAGCAAAGATTTAGAGAACGTCCAACCGCAGCTCCCCTTTATTCCAAAAATAACTTCTACACATTACATCGCTACAATAAAGTATCATACCGTCCTCAAAAAATAAAGGCAAATTTATAGTCATTCTCTGAAAAATAATAAATCACAATTATTTTACAAGTATACAGTACTTGTTGATTAGGTTTTACATAACCTTAAAATAATGATACATAAAGTAAAAGCAGTAAAGCAAGGTTTGTTACTTGGAAAACAGATTGGAATACAATTTTCCAGATGTTTCAGCATAATGTTACTGCCTACCCAAAAATGCAGGGCACAGAACCTATAGTCTATCTTAATAGCTGCAAAATACATGTCTAGTTTGTTCAATATGAAGTATTTTTTGGATTGAATGACAAAAATACACTGCCAAATGCATCTGCCCAACAACCACACCGACTGTGATCCAATTCAATTGTATTGACATCAATGTTCATTTATGTGTCTCCAGAGACTGAAGTGATTTCTGTAACATTGGAACGATATTGCCATCAGACTCCCACATAAAGGCTTTAACACATCACATGAAGACAACCTCCATCCTATTTCATGGTCTATCAGTTATCCACAAGCTCAGGTAATGAGTGATGTTTACACTCACTGCTCATTTCAATAGGTACACATGCACAATCTTATGAAACCCACGTAACGCCCGATTGTTGAATCAAATATGAACCCTTGTCGTTTTGATTGACACATTCAAGAAACTAATCATAAGTCTCGTATTTAATCATCAGCAATTTGTATGGTTGCAGTTGTTACTTCATTGTATGAAAAAGAAATCTTAAAAACTATAAATTCAGAAATGTACATACATGTTTCAAAATAATTCCTTAAAATTTGTGTAAAGACTGAAAACTATGTAGTACGTAATTCTAGAGATACAGTTCAAGGCCCTATTTTCCGTTCCCAGTGTAAAGGAAGGGGTGTCAACACTCACGCAATGAGCGTGACACACTCATTTCTCTCCATTCTTACGCTCTCACTTACTTTAATTTCTCACGTTAAGAAAAAGTATCTGTAACCAGAATGGAAAAAACAATTTCCAATTCAATTTTTAATCATTATTTTCCATCTCTAAGCTGAATGAAAAAAAAACTCTAATTTCCAATTCAATTTCTAATTAATGTATTTAATTTGATAAGTGCAACTTTTGTGTCAAGCGGTCACGAGACAGCACACTTAGCACTCCCGTAAACATCGCAAAGACTGCCATCGTCATGCCGTTTGGCACGTTTGTGTTCAACTATTTGACCTTCGGCCTGAAGAACAGCGGCGCCACCTTCCAACAGATGGTTTATCAGATCCTCGGCAAACTTCCCTTCGATGGCATTTACGTCGACGACATCCTCATCTATTCCACAAGTGAAGAGGAACACCAAGGCTACATCATCGCCTGGAAGACAACCGGACAACTGCATCTTCGGCGTCCCCAAGGTGGAATTTCTGGGCCACAAGAGCTCAGCGCCCGGCACACGCACCCTCCCAAGCAAAGTTGCCATTGTCAGTCAGTCCCGACACCAACCACTGTGAAGGGCCTACAGGAGTTCATCAGCATGGTGAATTACTACAACCACTTCCTGCCTGGCATAGCATCCACAATGGCGCTGCAATAAATGGTCCTGGCAGGCAAACCAAAAACACTTCAATGGGACAGTTCAGCAACACGTTTTCGACACCACAAAACGGGGTCTAGCCAACGCCACCATGATGGCACTCCTATGACCCGGCACCCGTCTCATTCATTCGACCGACGCCAGCAACGTTGCTGTCGGAGCTGTCGTTGAACAAACGTACAATGGTGTCACCAAGCCTCTCAGCTTCTTCAGCCACAAGTTACGCCAACTGGAGAAAAAATACAGCACCTTTGATCAACAGTTACCAGCCATCCACCTTGCAGTTCGACACTTTCGTCATCTTCTCTACGGGATGTCCTTCATGATCCGCAGACCACTGCCCGCTTGTCCAAGCATTTTCCAATTTTCCAAGCCCTGTCACAGATTCAAATCAACGCCGTCCACCTAGGAATAGACTGAAGGACAAAGGAACAGATAACAGATGCCCAGGTAAATGACGGCGACGTGCCTGCCTACGGACCGCAATCACTGGCCTCCACTGTGAAGACGTGCTATTCAATGACCACGGTTGCACGTTGCTCTGAGATGTCAGCACTGGCCACCCCCGCCCGCACGGCCTGCGCCACTCCACCGCCATGTTTCGAGACAATCCAATGTCTATCCCTCCCATCTGGATGTGCATCCAAGCCAAGCTGCTGACTCATAGGTTTGTATGGTACGGTATTAACCGACTGTCAGTGGGCCAACAACTTTCTCCGGTATCGGCCATTTTTCATAACGACGGTGCCGTTTGGGTCAGCACCATGTTTGTCCATTGTTTGCCCGCTGCCGCCATCTGAAGGCAACAATACACATTGACTGAAAAATTAATGTGATGGCCAGAAACTGTGCCCATGACAGGAGCCACCACCCAAGACAGCGCCGAGGCCCTTCTCAACCGCTGGATATCCCGTTTCGACATAACCTAACGACATCACCTTGGACCAAGACCCGGCCTTCACTTCACAGGACTGCTCTCAGCCAATTGATAGGCACCAAGTTTCACCATTCTACCTTCTACAACCCTGCCGTAAACGGAATGGCTGAACGAACACATCGTACACTAAAGGCCAACCTGATGGCCTGGCTGCACCGGACCTGACTGGAAGGCCCAGCTACCATGGGTCCTTCTTGGCATGTGGACAACTCCGACAGAAGGGCGAAACGTGTCACCCACTGAGATAGTTCTTGGCGAGACCATCATCGTTCCAGGAGAGTTTTTCCGTTCCTGTACCGAGATGGATGACGCCGAGGCCACCTCCAAGAACCTCACCAACATCCAACGTATTGTCAGGAAGTAACGCCCCGTGGTCCAGACTCACAGCAACACCCATGCTGCCCAAGTACCCAAAACACTGCGAACATGTATGCATGTTTTTTCACACACCGCCGCTCACAAGACCGGAGTGGGCCAAGAAAACATATCGTATCAACATAAACAGCAGTGACTGGGAATCCATCGACTGGTGGGTATCCATCGCCTACCTGAAGGCTGATAGACCTTCGCTATTGACCAAGACCCATGCTGGACACCCTGCCCGTCCACTCAATTGTCTTATCGATCTACCATAGACACTGTCCAGTGAACTCAATCAGATGACTACTTGTAGCAGCAAACAACCTTTCCCGACACAGTTTGTGTTGCAGCACATGAACTTCGGCAAGCAGCATTCAGGAAGCCAAACGCGAACTAGCAAGCCAATTGGCATTCTGGAGAGCTGAACTATAAGGATCGCTTCGGGACCCTTACCTCTTTAATGTCCGCATTAGGACCGCTTTCACATCCACATTTCCTGTATATAAAATGGATATCTTTGTGCGCTCCAGGATCTTTGCCTCTTTTATGTCTGCTTTTGGACTTCTTTCATGTTCACTTTTCTGATATAAAATGATGATCTGTATCTACACGATTAATCGATTATCAAAATAATTATTGGTTAATTTGATTATCGATTAGTTGTCGATTAATCTTTGCACCTCTACTGTGAATTGGGAATTGCCAACCTGAAAAGCAATACAATGACTTTGTAACACTGCATCTAACGTTTGTTTTTGTCCTTTTTTGAAAGCGCACATAAAGGTGGATTCTCATTCACTACACAAAACACAGGATTGCTGGGCTTTACACTACTTCATGCATGCTTTTCTTGAAGATTTTGGATTGGCTGACTCTCAGTAAAAGAATGCAGGCTAACAGAAGCTTCTACGGTCCACAGATTACCCAACCCGAGAACTGACAGCAACACAAAGCACTAGAGTGTGTTAAGTGCTATTTGCTTTTCAGGGGTTTCAGCAAAAATCACTTTCAATTTCACACTCCAAATCAATTGCTACTCACACTGTTGCTATGTGAAAGGTTCGGTGAGTAACGTGAGTTAGGTATGAACACTAGAAATGAATAAGTGCTTTTCTGATGTCCCTGTTATAACAAAGCCTGATCCTGCACATTGGAATGTTTAGTGGAAGCGTGTCAAATCAACCATACGGAGGAGGAAGGGGAGCAGAAGCAGGAGAGGATGACAAGGGGTGGCTTACATTTCTGTGTTTTATCTCTCACTAAGGAAAATGAGGGGTCAAAGCTCAAACCACCCCCTTTTACCAGACACAATACAACAGGCATACAGCTCGGACAGACACAGATAGGAAGGGGAGGGTGCTCTGGAAAGTTCAACCTCATCTAAAGGCAGCTGTGCTTGAGCTAGCATTTGAGTTTTTATGGCAAACACACCTTTTATTTAGTCTGACATCTAATAGATGCTATTTCGTCAACATTAGGTGGCATCTAACACTATACATGACTCAAATGATACACTTATCAAAGTTTGTGCCTAATGTTCATTAATTCTACATGTTCAGGCAAAAATTATCACTCGTAACACTAATAGGGGCCAAGAACCTTAAAACTAACGAGACACACTCGTTGCAGTTGTTTAATCCACTAACTACGCTGCACTTGTATGGTAGAAATCATCTGAAATGACGTGTAAAAAACAGCTGCTAGATGGATTGCAACTGAAGAGGTAGGAAAGTGCTCCAGCTGAGATCAGGTAAGCTTTTGCTTTGGCACTCATGGTCAATTGTACCCTTCTCAAGTTGAGAGAAATAATAATTACACAACTATTCAAAAGCATTCTTTTGGAAACTGCTGTACACTATCACATGGGTGAGAAGACATGAGAAGACACACATGAGCAGTGCATGGGAGACAGGAAAAAAAAAAAGGGCTTTTGCTTGCATTGCATTTACTGCTGCTTTACATCAGGAGCAGCTGGAGGTTCAGTATCTTGCTCAAGGTCACGTCGACATGCTCACATGGGCTGCGGATCGAACCGACCACAACTTTCGGCTTGTGAGACAAACACTTTCCCATCCGAGCCATGCTGCTTACAGTGATTATTGCAAAATTCTAAAGTCAAGCTATGAAAATTCTGAAAATTTCATTTGTGTTTGCTGATAATTTTATTGAAAAAACAAAACAAAAAAACAAACTTGCTTTCTGTATTTATTTTCCAAACAGTCCACTAAAGGTGTTTTTCTCATGTCCATCCCTAGCTGCATCACAATGGTAGATTTTTTTTTTTTAATCTGTCCTCCTCCCACAGTCCAAAAACATGTTCTATGAATGGAATACTTTAAATTGTATGTGTCAATGTGAATGTGAACTGGTGATCCGTCAAGGGTGTACGCTGCCTCTCACCCTTCATCAACCGAGGTAAGCCCCCCTGTGGCCATGAACATGATGGGCAATATAGAAAATGGATGGCCCCTTCCTAGCATGAAGTCATGAATGTGTTTGGCTGCTTGACATTCTCTCGGGAAAAAGAAAGACTTACCAGTTGTTCTTTTGGCCTGACGAATATTAAGTGGAGAGGAAGGGAGGGAACGAGTAAATCCTTCTGTCAGTCTCATCTCTGAGCTTGTGGACTCAACGCTGCCACCACCTGACAACAGAAAATCAAGATTCAATCAAATATGGCACGTTACACATCCTCGGAATGGACAACTATTAGTGTTTAACGCTGTTTCAATTAAGTTTGGAATGAAAGTTATTCTGCAAAATTTGGGGGTTAAAAAAACAAACAAACTGCATTATCCCATTTTTGTATGCGTGTCAAACATGCACGCACACGCACGCACTCACACAAACATGAGCACCGCTATTCGGGCATTAAATGATTTGTCATTAAAACACATTTGTGATGCAATGTGAATTATTTCTTTTTCATTTATTGTTTAATTTGTTCATGTTGATGATGGTCAAAAAGTAATTTCATTATTTAACTAATTAAAAAAAACTTTGCACATCTTTTTGGATTGATATTTTTCTTTTTCTTTAGAGTAAAAAAAAAAAAAAAAAAAAAGATTAGTGTTTAACTCACCCCACCACATGATAATATCATTATTGTGTGATCGAGATACTGTATCTGGCATGACATATACATATTGTCATGATTCTGCACTCGGTCTGTTTTTTTCCTTTCAGTGGCATGAGGGAGTGGGCGTTCCCTTCTGAGCCGCACCTGTGCTGCATCCTTAATCAAGGACTTTAAAAGGGACTGCTGAGCCTTCACATCGTGTCAGATTATTTCTTGCTCTCTGTTTAGCATCAAGTTGTTTTCTAGACCTTCTTGTTCCACAGCCACCAAGTATTGCTTTGTCCTGTTCTGTATTTGATCGCGTGTAAGTTTTTCCCACGTCGCTTTTGATGTTTTATTTTTTCCTGCGCTTTATAGCCTGCGTTCTTGTTTCTATTTCGGTTTTACTTGCATTTTGCAACCTCTTTGTTATACGTTTTTTTTTCCTGGTCTTCCGTGCCAGCGCTTTGATTTGTGAATTTCTAAAATCTTTGTGTAATAAATTGGTGTTCTTACTTTTATCTCAGCCTGCATTTTTTGGGATCCACCCCTCATCTGTGACACATATATACATTGGACCACTGCATACTTGTGGTTCAGCACCCACTGATTCATGATTTATTTATTTTTTTAATTCAACTATTTACTTCCATTTTTGTTTAGATGTGATTTTAAAAGAATTTTGTGAGTTTCAAAATTTGTCATTTATTTCCAATGTTTTTCACTGGGTGTTAATTATATGTGGATTTTCACTATTTGTTATGCAATCCCTAACCTGCGGGGGGCACCTGTATATTGGGAACCCTAAAAATCATATTCCATAATTGAGTGTTAATGAATTTTGGTGTTATAATTTTTATACTGGCATAAATCAAGGAAAAAGTGTGTCAGATGTTCACAGGTGTCATAAAATGATGGCCGGCCATGATTGGCCAATCTGCCACGCAGGCTTTTGACACCTTTGGGACACATTTAAAACGTTAAATTCCTAGACAATTCATTACTGTACATGGAAGACACTTGTTTCCCCCATTTCTAATTGTTATATAATAATATAGCATAATATTATTTCCTGATATTACAATCTTTTTTTTTTTTTTTCACTGATTGGATCGGGGAATCCCATAGTTCAAGTTGTCAATTATCTACACCCAATAAGGATTCATTACTTGGAAAAAAAAGGATCACATACTGTAATTTTGGCTTGTAGCTTAACTGCATTTCTGTAAAAAGCGCGACACAATGCAAGATCTGTTTCACAAGGTTCATAATGACACATGGTAACACTGACCATCGTTGTTCTTGCGGCTTTTGCTTCCCAGCAACATCTTCAGACTGTTTCGGAACATGATTGCTCACGATGGACTTCCTGGCAAGAGATGACCAACTATTTAGTAATGTTCAGGCATGACAAGATTGTTTAACATAAGCCAAATACATCTGACATAATGAGTCACACAATGAAATGATGTAGCTCGATAGACGTCAGCAAAATGTACAAGAGAACACGAAAATCCTTCAAATTACAATATGTGAAGCCTTGATGTTGTGCGGATATGTGCTTTACCTTAGCACCTCATTGAAGACATGAAACCGCATCACAACAAGTGCCTGTTTTCCCATGAATTGCTCATGTATCATAGATAAAGGAAATTAGATGATGTATCGTGATGCAGACACCAAAAGTGTTTTGTTCCTCTGTCTTTCAGTCTTCTGTAGTCCTTGAAATTGTCCTTGAAAAAATGTTGCTTTTTTCTTATACTTTTGATTAAGGACTTTAAAACAGCTTTAATTAATTTTTTTTTTTCATTCCTTTTTAATTATTATTTTTATTATTTTAAACTTCCTTACGCTATATGTTTTAAAGTTTGTTGAATGTTTTAATATTGTCATTGTATGTTCTCTTAGTAAATTTTGTAACCTATTTTCATTTATTTTTCTTCCTCTGAATGTTAACTACTCTTTCTTGATGCTTATGTGTTGTCTTTCCTTGTGTAAAGCACATTGAGTTGCCTTGTGTATGAAATGTGCTATACAAATAAACTTGCCCTGCCTTGAAATCATCATCAATAATGTTGAGGCCATATATTTGTTTTTGCACCCAGTAAAGCAGACTTTCTTAGGGAGTGTAAATGCCAGATCTTATCTTCAACAAACTGTATTTTGATCTTCAATACCTCCTATACAGTATTTACTAATTGGTTAGTTTAAGGCAGCCAGGTGATAAAGAGATATTAGCTCCATCTGCCTCACAGTCAAGAGCGTCTGAGTTTGAATCTCATCTCGGGCCCTCCTGTGTGGCGTTTTCATGTTTTCCATGAGCTTGTGTGGGGGTACTCAAGCTTCCTTCCACATGCCAAAAATATGCTTAGTTGAAGACTATTGGTGCAAATGTTAATTAGTTTGTATGCATGTTTATTGCTTTAACATAGCATTCGACAGTCTTTATTGGTCCACTCGTGCAACCAAAAATATATTGTACATGTTTTGTTTTGTGTTTTTCCTAAAACAGTTCCCACACACTCTTAAAAAAAATGAAATGTTGCTCACCTTAAAAAAAATTGAGGTAACAATTTGCAAGCATCTTTTTAAGTTATTTCAACGCAGCTACTATTGTGTAAATGCCACAAGATTATTTTAGTCCAATAACTTGATTTGTTTTGTACTCCAGAGCTTAATTAAGATGAACAAACTTAAAGCTACTATATGGAGGATTTCCCCAAAAAATATCTTAACAATAGGCTTTTTATTTGACCATTTATGAAACATATTCTAATTAGTAGATCAACATCTTCGCTGTTCACAATGGGTACTCCTACAAGCCTCTGGCCAATATTATTTAGGAAGCGTCCGGTCCGAATCCTTCGAATTTCCCGCCCTCTGTCTGCGGGATGTGACGTCATGCGCATCATCGTCAGTTGTTTCCTGTCGCGCGAAGACGGAACTGGTACAGATTTTCGCTGCCCCAGACACCCGCTGTTACTCCACGGAAGGCTGCTCAAAAAAAAAAATATCAAAACAATGTCAAGTGCCACGAAAAATAAAAAAAATCTAAACCTGATAGTGACTGATTCCGGGCAAGAACGTGAGTGAACTTCAGTTTGACTTTTCAGCGGTGGAGAGAGTTGAGATCGGACTTGGATTAGAAAAGTGATTCACAGCTGGCTTTCTTTCTACTCGAAAAGGTAAGAAGCGAGTATCTTGACATTTAGAAGAAAATGTGTTGTTTTCAAATAGCAGTAACCTCAAGATCGATCACTTCTCGGTCGTAACTATTGGGGTGAAAGTGAGGTGGACGGCAACATTTAGCGTGAAAGGGGCGGCAAAGTTGAATGTAATAGAACAGAATGACTTTATGAAGAACAGACGTTCCATTCCGCGGCGTTTCAATCAGGCTAAATGTCGCCTTATTTTCCTCCGTGAAAACAGCCTATTGTAGCTACATTATGCTAACGGAATGTGAACGGTACTACTGAATGGCGATAACATTCACGGCCATATCACACTAAGTAGTGAATGGGTCTATATGTTTTTCACAATCGTCAATTTCCATAAATGACAGCCCACCTTTCGGCTAACGCACAATGACGCTAGCCTGGGGGCGACATGCACTAATAATGACTAGAATCAGGTTGACGTCCGTCGAGCGGGGTGACTACAATATGTAACTGCATATTAACATCGGAATGAGGTCCAATTAATTGATGTAATTTGCACATCGTTTTGGAGTACAGCACAGGACTGGACTTCGACCGACTAAAGCAATATGATCTGCACGTCCCGTGGACATCAATTGTTTAGTGGGGATCGAGAGTCTCATTCCGTGAAGTGGCCAGCTTTGTATAACATTATAAAACTTCTTACCTCTGAAAACATAGTTTCATTGGATATGAAGAGCCCAGTCTTCAGTATTGAAGTCGTGCACGTACGAGTGCGCGCAGCGTGTACGAGCGTGCAGTGTGTTTTCGGCCACAGGTGGCAGTAGCGATTTGAAATTTTAAATCTTCCAGATAGCTGCTTTAATTTTCATTGAGTGATACTGATAATACTCCATTTAATTACACACTGTATAAAATTGTGCTATTTATTAATTTAATTTACTATTTACTAATAGTAACTTAGTAAATTAAATCAATAATTTGTATCTTTTGAAATTGTTCTAACTTAGCCATTGAGTAAATGCGACAAAACTTCTCTAGTGAGGCAAACCCTATTTAATAGGTTACTAAAGTTTAGTACAAAGAGCATAATTGGTTTTGTACTCTACAAGCTTAATTAATGTAATTATGAAAAACGACTCCATTTAGTCACTTGTTCTTCAATTCTACTCAAATCATTCAACTAATGATGACATACAATCAGGAACTGTCGGTATCTTGGTTAAGGACACGGTCACAAGTGCCCGGGATGGAACCCAAAAACTCTGCAGTGGGAGACATGTATTCTACCACTGATCCATGCCATCACATGGTAACGAATTGAATTGAACATATAACTGCACATTGAAAATTCAATAAAGTGGCCAAAAAAATAAAAAACATCAAACTGTACAACTGCCTCAAAAAGACTTAACAATTTGACAATCATACTGGTCAGACTGATGTCTGTCACAAACGTATATTGAGGCATCATGGAGAGTAGACCAATGCCTTCTATAGCAAGCTACCTCTCTCCTTCTCCCACAGAATACACCAACTTGTGTACGGTACATGTCACTTATTTCTTTAGGAAACCCTTGATTTTTAGCCTTACTTACTAATTTAATGATTGAGGCCGCAAATGGGATTTTTTGGGGGTTACTACTTTATACCAAGCTTTTAATATTAATATAAAAACCATTATAAAACAATTTTTCAACTATGTGATACTATATTTATGCATATGTATTAATATGTTATATATTTAATAACAGGTAGTAATACTGTATAGATTTATTGACAATCGATGGATGCATTATTAATACTTGATACATAGGAGTCTCATGCATTTAAAGATTAAGCGATGTTATGTTTTGAATTGCGCTCATGCCCATGGTTTCCATAGAAATGAATTGTTTCTTGCGCACACAAAACATGTTTAAAACACTGCAGCAAAAGAGGTTGATGCTGGAATCTCCATCATAACAAGTAGCACAATGCAAATAGTAAGAAGTACGATTCCATTTTTATTGTAATGTTAGATATTCATTTTCTGGTAGTTCATTCATTTCCTTGTTTTCATTCACTCCTTTTATTGAATCAATGTTTGTCAATCAATGTGAGTTTTTTTTTTTTTTTTTTAGCCCCTTAAAGCTGCTCTCTGTAACAATTTGCCTCATCACATCTTTACAATAGTCTTTTTATTTGAAAATTTATGACTGAAACATCTTCTAATTAGCAGATTAACACCTTAACTGTTCACAATGGGTACTCGTACAAGCCTCTAGCCAGTCGTTTTCAGACTGGATTGGATTCAGGTTCGAATTTCCTGCCTGCGGATATACCATCATAATCGCATTTTGCACGTGAAGAAGGTTGTGTGCAGTTTCATATTTCATCAACAGGTGGGAGTAGCAATTCGAAATGGAATTTTCTGTGTTCAGCAACTTTAACTAAGAATTGTGTTTATAATCAGCTGCAAATTACAGATTATCATATGCTGTTGTCCGCAGATATTGAAATAAATATCTAATGATTGTATATCATCTTCTTTTGTCATTTAAAATTCTCTTCTATCAAACACCACTCTTCCACTCACTATGTTTGTGTTTAAAGTACTCCTCTCATTGTTATTGTTATATTTTTTTACATTCCACTTTTAATTGAATGCTTGTACTGCTGTCCAGGCACGTCCATCTTGTACTTAGCTTTGAAAGGAAGGTTCTGAAATTTTGAAGGTGTCCTAAGTTCCTAACTTAATACACTTAAGTCAAGTCAAGGCAATAACGTCTGTTCAGATTTAGATTCTTTTTGAGTTAAGAGTGCTTTCTTTGTTTTAATTTGAATTTATTAAAATAAGTCATCAATTGATTACAATGTGTTGATGGAACAAACTTATTTTTGTATGCCCAGCATAGCAAAACCATTTTAAGCTTTACTTACTAGCCCCATGAATCATTTTTTAGAGTGTTCTCTTAATAACATGTCTCTGACAGTCTGTCAAAATAAACAAAGCATAAATAATACCCACTCCACTTTTCAGTTGTCACAGTTGCTAGGTTGAAATCACTGAGGATGGGCGGCGGGTTCTATCTCATGCAAATGTGACTATCATCAATTGTCCATGTCAGCCTCCATTGTCCAAAAGTTTGAACTGCATCCTTGCTATCCAGCACCGATCTGTCATTAATCTGCATCCATCCATACATTTTCTATTGTGCTTGTTCTCATTAGGGTCGGGGGACTACCCCAGCTGACGGGGTGAGGTACGGAACGGAACACCATGACCTGGTCACCAGTCAACTGCAGGTCACATATACAGTAAACAAAAAGACATTCACATTCAAATTGCCACTTTGATTGACCTGTTATGTAGGGGGGAGATTCCCGCACAAAACCCCCACACAAGCACAAGGAGAACATGCAAACACCCCATAGGAAGATTTTAACCCTGAACCTCAAGACTGTGCCACAGACGTGGTAACCACACTTTCACTACGCTACCCATGATTGTTGATTAAGAAAACATTGTTATCCTTTACAAATAATCTGGTTACAATATACTTCCATTTTATTCACAATGAACCTGTTCTGGGTAAATCTGTGCTATTATGGCACATTACACTACATCAAATTATTTATTTAGTTAGCTAATGCTCTAAGATTATAGTTGTTTGAGGTTCTGTAAACATAATGTTGGCTTGATCGAGTTGGGTCAACTGGGTCCTTCCCACTTGAACAGTTGTTAGGGATATTTAGACCCATCTGCTTACTTATTCTTTTGGTTCTGTATCCATCTGCTGCAGACCAAAAGTTTGCTTACAGTGCTTTATGGGCCCCTTAGATTTACACCCCACCAGCAACTTTCATTAACATACAGTCCTGCACTACAATGCACAACCTGTCACAGTCCCATCTGGACTGTTGGTATAATTGGTCCTTCGCATTATACAACAAATTTGTCTTATTATCTTGATTTTGTTTAATCTCTTATAATCTCTTTTCAATCTGAGTTTGTTCATTGTTCTCGTTCTGTTTCACCCTACAAGTTGATTGTTACTTTGTTGTCTTGAATTTGTGTTCACTCTTCATATTTGAGTCCACATATTTTCGTATGAAACTATTAGATTGTCAAAATCCATAAAATTAATTGAATCTATATGGAAAACATGAATTTAGCATAGGTATACATCTGTATACATGGTCAAATAATCAATTGATAGCATACTGTTTACATATTACAGCAGTTCTAAAGTTCTAAAGCCTGATATTCCAATCCAATCTATTGTTGTCTATTACTATAATGATAGTCTTAGCATGAGTGGTTAGCACGTCCGCCTCCCAGTACTGAGGACTCGAGTTCGAGTCCAGGCTCCGGCCTTCCTGGGTGGAGTTTGCATGTTCTCCCCGTGCCCATGTGGGTCTTCTCCGGGTACTCCGGTCTCCTCCCACATTCCAAAGACATGCTTGGCAGGTTAATTGAGCGCTCCGAATTGTCCCTAGGTGTGCTTGTGAGTGTGGATGGTTGTTCGTCTCTGTGTGCCCTGCGATTGGCTGGCAACCAGTTCAGGGTGTACCCCGCCTACTGCCCAGAGCCAGCTGAGATAGGCTCCAGCATCCCCCGCGACCCTTGTGAGGAATAAGCGGTCAAGAAAATGGATGGATGGATGGTCTTAGCATACATTTAAACTGCCATGTGTTTTTTCAATGTCCATTTGCAGTCGCAACTGATTTGTATCCTTTGTTTGTTTTGGGCACCAAATATAAGGTCAAAAATTAGAATCAGTGAGGGAAGCTATTATAAATATGACGTTGGACTGAATTCTGGAAAGATTGAGGATCGGTGACAAAGTCTGCTGAGGAACATGGACCTGCTGATTTGCGTTTTCTCTTAAACACCAAAACGATACCTAAATAGCGCAAATGAACATGACTTGTATTTTTGTTTTAACACGGGCACTTTCATATTGCATTAGACACCATTCCAAGTAAATACAGTTCCTGTGCAGTTCATAGCTCCATAATTCCCAAAAGCAGGAAGAAGGACAATGATAATTGCAACCTGTAGGGCGCTGGAATAAAGCCGCTATGCATCTCAGGTCCAAATCCTATAAAACACAACCACTATCTGCATGGCGAGTCGAGGAATAAACATAATCCCTGTCTAAGAGCTGTCCCCCAAAATCCTAATTGCAGTGACTAGTTGTCATCTTATTTCTGCGATATAACATGCGGTAGCTATTTTATCATAGCGTGTGTGTAATGTGTTAGTGTGCTAATCCTTGACGACAAGAAGACATGAAAAGATAGGCCTGAGTCTAAAAATCAAAGCTGCATCCACCCCCACATACATATGCATAATAATAAAAGGCACTGGAAAGAAAATGCTTTCTGAATACATTGAATGGAAATTGTTGTAAAAAAGAGCAAGACACTTTTTAGTCTGGCTGAATGTGACATTTTTACAACTTAACGACCAAAACTGATACACTTTAAGAAAGAGAACAACACATTGGTGGAACCCTATATCTTAAAGAATTTACTGGCGTCGGTACGTGGGCGGAGCCAGAACTATTTCTTTCTTTTTTTTCTTTCTTTTTTTTCTTCCAAGTTACCACTGCATTACCCCATTGAGGAGGTTTTAAGCCAATGGTACTACAGAGACGTCACGAGGCTGTTCTCAACTTCCTGAGTCTGTACCATGAGCAGTGACTGCACATTCATCTTGATAAAAAGCAAGCAAGCATCCCTGCCCCCTCCGGTCATGTCCTGCTGGGGCTCTGGTAGTTAACGAGCGATGCGGGAAATACAGAAACTGATTTCATGTCTTATTCCTGAGTCACTCGCGGCGGTCTGTGGCAAGCAAACATGACTCAGTGCTGGCATGGAGTCAAGCTCATTCATGTGAAGCGCACATGCGCAAGCATGGAGACGCACGCGCGCACACACAGACACACACACACGCTCACGCACACCATCTGTCGTCAGTTACTTCTCGATGTGACCTCCTATATCCTTGTTAGCGATAGAAAGGGTGGGCTCGGGCAGCTTTGGCTGACTCCCCCACCCTCTGTTTTGACTCTATATGCTAATGATGATGCAAAAAAACAAGACTTGAATACATTTCATCTTTTTTTCCATCTATATGGCTACTCTAACAGCCCTTTATTGATCAATAGTACAGTACTTTACAAAAATATTATATGCTGCTTTCATTAGCTTTGTCCAAGTGTTTGTTTGTCCATCTGTTTATTTGTTAGCAAGCTACTTCCTGGTTAATGGAGGATGCTGAACAGATGGACAGTGCCATTATGATTGTGGGGAGTGGATGGTACCATTAATGCCAAAGTAACTGAAACGGTGAAAGCAAGTTCCTCTAATCAATCGTATGTCATCCATCCACACCATAATATGAATATGTTGCACCTTGTCCCATACATTAATCAAGTTTCATCTGATGACGATTTTGCAACATCCTTTACGATGCATATCAAAATGACAGCTGTGAAAAATAATAAAGCTAGGGTTGGCCTAAGAATTTTTATTTTTTTTATTTTTTTTAACAAGGTAAAATGATCAAATATGATTTGGGCGGAATGATTCTGAAAAATAATCTATATGATTATTTATTCAAGCTTTTCTTCCCTTATATATATTTTTTTAAACAAACAAAAGTAATCAATCAATCTGTATTACCACATTAACACATTTTAGGTTTTCGCGAAAATAAAAGCAAATGAAGCATCATCATTCATTCTTGTGTTTATGACAACTTCTTCCAAACAAATTCTTCCAAACAAGGCTAAACATAAATCAGTATGTCATAAATCAGATTACAGCACTAATGATGTGGAGTTATCACTTCAACTTTTCTTGTTTCATTAAACAATGCCTTGTAAATGCAGCACGTAATATTATTTTGTTACTCCTGTTTTTATGTTGTAATTCTACTTACGTGTGGGGTTGTTGGGTTGTGTCCAGTTGTTGGGTGGGTGGTAACGAGGAGGGAGTGGGTAGTTGGCTAGATGTGTGTGTAGGCTTTTTTTTAAATTTATTTATTTGGTGATGCACTTTGAATTGCATTTGCATGATAAGGTGCTATATAAATAAAGGTGACTTGACTACTGACGATTTTGTGCTACCATCTGACAAAAGCTGCAAATGTAATTATATGAAAATAATCATAACACCTATTAATGTGCATTTAGTGTTTCAATAATACAAACACAGTGTGGTAGAATTTCATCAAAAATAAAATAAAGAAATGAAAACATGGTATGTATGAACACTATGCAAAAAAAACAAAACAACATGAACACGTTTGTGGTTGATTTGTGTAAAAAAATAAAATAAAAAAATACAAAGATGAAAACATGTGGACTGCTGTTTTTAAGCACTGAATTTATCTAGAAATTATATGAATACATTTATAAAATGTACATACACATACCAAAATGAAGCATTTTTTTTAATTCCCAAATTGAAGCCTTTGCGATTTGAATTGAATTGCGTTCTACTGTAGTGTGATGTAGATTTGAATTATATTAATTGATCAGCTCTAAATATAATAGATTAATTGTCCACAATCTAATAAGAAGATGTGTCCCTCTGTATATTGTAGCTTCTTATACAGTGTTACATTAGGGTCCCACTTTCTTTGACAGCACAGATGGACGACCCAATTACTGCCGAACAATGATTTAATGCGACCGTCTGACATAAGCTGCAAATGCAATTATATGCAAGCAATCAGAACACTTCAAATGCATTTTCCATTTCAATGATACACAGTAGTATTTCAGCAAAAAAGACAAATAAATAAAAACATTGCAATCATGTGGACATGCACAACGTAACATGAGCACGTTTGTTGTTGATGCATGTAAAACAAAACAGACAAAAACACATTTGAATGTTCTTTCCATTTGTGTACTGAGCAAATTTATTTTGAGAGCCCATAAGGGCATGACATCACTCACAACTACGGCTGAAGTGTAAACAACAACACTCGGGACTGTCCTCAAGGGGTTCCCCCCACATTCAAGCAATCACAACAGGAAACACACAATGGAAAATACCAGGAGCAACAGGAGAGCCTTCCCTCGTAACAGAGCTGGCTTGTACGCAATAACTGAAAGACTGACTACGTTTTTCATTGACACACTCTTGCAAAGTGGAAACTAAAGCCCCAAAGCTGAAGGAAAACGGAGTTCTGCAGTTCCATCTGACCGGACATTGAGCACCACCTACTGCTCATCTTGTACATGTGAGACATTCACAGCTCAACTACACTATTTTCAATATCCCCTGTTGCTATACATATTAGTGTAAGCTTCCAAGTTCCACCACAGATATTTGGCCACTTTGTGACAAACCACTTCTATTTGTTTGCAGTAAATGTTCAATGCCTCTCAATCATTGTCAGTGATAAAAAATTAAAATATCAAAAATGCCTTTAAAAGGTCCATCCATCCATCCATCCATCCATCCATCCATCCATTTTCTTGACCGCTTATTCCTCACAAGGGTCGCGGGGGGTGCTGGAGCCTATCTCAGCTGGCTTTGGGCAGTAGGCGGGGTACACCCTGGACTGGTTGCCAGCCAATCGCAGCTTTTAAAAGGTCCTATACAGTAATTTTGAAATGAACTCCAAATTTTATGAAAAATACCCTACTCAAGGTCAAAATCCCGCAAAATGTCATAATGTGCATAAGACTTGTGAGACAGCAAATCACTGCGCTTGACAATAAGCCTCTATGTATGATGAAATAAATTCCATCTCAATTGCTCCAAATGATGGCTATGGCACAGTTACATGCTGTTGCAATTTGTTTTTGTATGATCAAAATAATGTTTTCTTCAATGATTATGGTGTGATAGTGGTGGCAAGAGGTGGATTAAGTTGGATAATCCCCACTCAGGGTTCAGGTATCAAACACACAAAAATGACAAGGGTGAAACTTAACCCATTGCATTTATAAGTGAATTTATTGCAACTTAGAGGTGCCACAAGTAATAAAGCCACACCAACAAATATTTGGGACCCTGTGAAAAAACATTTCACTTTGTGAAAACTGAAAATACTGTAGTGCCCCTGTCAGTCATGGACCCTTAAACTCGCCATCACGTTTGGATACATGTGCTGAGTACAATAAAACTGATACAAGGAAATGAATTGTACATTTCAAAGTTGCTGTCAAGAGATGCACCTCTTAAGCACTCCTAGTAATTCTGCCTCTGTACTGTATGTTCTTCACTTGCTAAGTTTTTGAATTACCTTAAGCAAGGATGCTTTTTCCACGTGCGTTTATCACAGTGGCAGTCCTTTTATGTTTTTTAGCTTAGTTGAGCAGTGAGCAGTTTATAAATTGCGTAGACAACAAAACACATTTAGCTAGCCTATCTGGCAGACGGAGCCACTAAGTCAACAGAATTGCTTGGAGCCTTTTCTGCTCATGTCATGTTTGCCATTTGACTTGTCATAAAGCATAATTCAAAGGGCTGAATAATAAGTGCTGCATAGGCCAAAAAATGCGCATGCCAGTCATATCCTCCAGACTGCTCAAACAGAGCTCTGGCAGAAACGGGATCTCCAAAAACAACACAACATTGGTGCCTAGGATTTCAAGTTGAATTCTTTCAGTGGCCGTCTTTGCAACTTAAAATACTCATATTTCAAATCGGCTTTCACCATTCAAATAAATAGAAGTGCCATTAATCTGTTCTAGCCACTCATAATTAGAGATGTAACGATAAAGGCAATATCGTGATATTGTGATATTAACTCATTTGCTCCCAATAACGTGTAAATACGTTTTTTTTTTTTTTTTTATGTTTTAAGTATCCCAGAGACTTATAAGTTTTTTTGTTTTGTTTAATGCTAAAGCATACAGAAGGCTTAGATGCAGCCTCTCAACTGCAAAGAACGATTGAAAAATGGTAGTTATTACATAACTGGCCAGCAGGTGGCAGCAGAGCAAAGGAGATCAACCAGGGCCATCTAGAAAAAAAGCTAAATTACTTAGAATTTTAAATAGATTTGTGAAAACTGATTAAATTTAGCTCTCTTCTAATGCTAATTGCTGCAAAACGGAAACAAATAAAAACATACTTTTTTTTTTCCTGATGAAAGAAGAGACTTTAATCTTTCTTTTGCTTTTATAGCAATTGAACACAATATTCTGTGGGCCTTGCAAAATCAGTCAAAATCCAGTCAAACAGCTGGGAGCGAACTGGATTGCTTCTGTGAAAATGGCTGGGAGAGAATGAGTTTAAAACTGCCACAATATCGTCATCGTCGTCGTCATGTTCACAATATTTAAAAGGAACGCAGGTTGATTTCCATTTGTGCAGTTCTAGCACCCTCTAGTGGCTAGTTTATTAGTGCAATTTAATTTTCATTAGGGATGTTTTGGCCTTCTGTGTTTAAAATCTATGCTAATTGTCAGATGAAGGGGAACCTAATTTGCTTGTGAAGCGATCAATGTGTGCTTGCATTAGCAAGTCAGTGCCTCAATATTATTATTAGAGATTGTAGGTGGTTTATATGCATTGTTGTTATGTACAAAAGCACAATATTATTATTTTTTTAGTATGAGCTCTTTTTTTTTTTTTTTTTTTTTTTTTTTTTTTTACAATATTGTGATGTTTTTTATATATCGCCAAAGCCCCCCAAAATATCATGATAATTATCATATTGTGACCTTCATATCGTGATATTATATCGTGATGTTTGGATATCGTTACATCCTTACTCATAATACAAGTAATATAACCAAAATTGTTTTAATGTTTTTAATACTTTAGAGTTAAATGTACAGTAACAACAATTAAAGACAACATAAAGATATAAACCGGTTGTGCATCATGATTTCTTGCACTTCTTGCATGGCTCCTTCAGGTGCACGCACCTTTACCACGTGGGCACTCTAATCAATGCATGCTGTATATTAGCAAAGAAGTTGGTCACAAGTAGGGCTGAATGATTTTAGGGGGGAAAAATTAATTGCAATTTTTTTGGGGGGGAAAATATTGCGATTTCAATTTAATTTGCGAATTAATTCACATTCAGCTTTTAATGAACAATGTACAGTAACATTTCCAAACATGACTGAAAATGGCATAACGTCATCAAAATATTAAAAGCTATTACTCGAATAATGTAAGAGCACACGAGAGGTTGTGTGAGAGAGGTACTTTTAAAATGGTTCAAGTTAAGGCAAGACGTACAGTACTACTTGGGGGCCATGTTTAAATATTGCAATTATGTGTAATAGTCTAACAAAAATGTCTTACATTTTGTACTAATGTACATGTACTATGTAAATAAATGTAATAAATATCTTCACCATACGCCATACCATTTTGCTCTAGACTTAACTGCTTCAAGTGACTGAGGGCTTTGTTATAGTGTAACATTCATATCATGGTCTGAACTCTTTTGGTCTTTTTACTTTAATGGTGAGTGTAAAAGTGTAAAAATCATAACGTGAGTATTTCTGATTAGGGTAATTATGAAAAGGTAAATATTTTTTGTTAAAAAGGGTCAGAAAGTATATTCATTCTCTCTGTTTAGCATTCAAATTCACTTTTATGTACATAATGAAATCTATTCAACAATTAAAAACCATGGATTACAAAAATAAATAGTAATTTTGAGCCCTATTGATGTGTAGATCTCAGAACTCAGCGATGGAAAAGAGTGCAAATACAAGCAAATAACATTGCTGATATGAATTTACTTTGGACCTTGAGCTTGACGTCATGGCTGACGTCAGCCGTTAGCGTGCTCAGCCGTTCGTACGTGTGCTAACGGGCTAATCGCTAACCGTCATCTTATTTTCAGCCTAGAATACTTATTAGCTATAGTACAAATGTTCTGTTCATAACTAATGTTTCTCCGCCTTAACACGATGGAATGTGGGAGGAGACCGGAGTACCCGGAGAAGACCCACACAGGCACAGGGAGAACATGCTAACTCCACCCAGGAAGGCCGGAGCCTGGACTCAAACCAGAGTCCTCAGAACTGGGAGGCGGACGTGCTAACCCCTTGCTCCCATCCAAGTACTAACCAGGCCCAACCCTGCTTAGCTTCCGAAATCGGGAGTTCTCAGGGCAGTATGGCCGTAAGCCACTGGTCAATTAGTTGCTGAGGATATTGAATTGATCAGGAGGTTACTGAGAAAAAAAGGTGTAATTTCCATTTAAAAGAAAAGAGAAAAGTGATCATGGTTTCAATATATACTGAATTTTAAATCCACCATTTAATCGAGTCCCAGTTAACATGATAAAAATGACTATAAAAGGCCAAAGCTGTAAAAATAAAAATAAATTAATAAAAGTTAAAATAAAAAATTAATATGAAATATATTATTTAAAAAATAAATAAAAATAGTTAAATGGAAATAAAAGCAAAAATATATATACATAAATAAATAAAAGTAAAAAAAAAAAAAATAAATAAAAAACAAGAAATTTAAAATAAATACAAAATAAATGTGAAAATAAATGCAAAAATTTGTAAATAATTATCATTAAATGTCAAAATACTCATATTTACTCATACCTCATATTTAAATATTATAGGCTGAAGACAATGTCAGCATGAAATGCGGAAGGAAATGTTATTCAAATGAGGGGGTGGTCCATAAAAAACACAGAGATGTATTACTCGTTACAAATCACAAAACTGTATTGATAAAATGGTACAAAGATATATGATGAAGATGACATGCTAAGGATATTAAATTCTGGGTTACATCAGTTGTGTGTCTTTCAACTCACAATTTATCTTCATTTGGCACATACAGAAAATGGTATAGACATTTGACATGGTTTATGCATCACGGAAATGAAATTACCGACACCGCTGAGCTAAGCTGTGGGCTATAATAAGAAGCACTGAGAAGTGATTAAAGATAAGAAGTTGGGATAGAAAATTGTTATCCGTAGTACCTGGCAAATTAACTAATCATTTACATGGATATGATAAAATCCCAAAATGTTCCACAGGCCTCGTTCCATACCAGATTTTCAGAACAAATCCAGTAACCCACCTTAACACAAATGACACAAACATAAACTATGGATTCAAGAGGAACGCATATGGTTATGTGTCTTTTCATTTATGAGCATGTTCAATCTTTGCAGATGTGCTGCAAATCCTCATGGCTGCCAACCGGCCTGTTTAGGGCTGTAAACATGTCGAAGGACGTCTTCAAAATGCACGGCACACACAAGCATGTCATGGGACCTTAACCCCGACAAAATGGAAAGCTGTAAAGACCATCAAGGACGAGAGTCAAGCAACCTGCACTCTACTCTCTCTTTCCATCTGGAAAAGCATACCTGAGCACTAAATCATTGCTACTACATCGTCGTTTTAACTAATGAACAGACGTTGCTTACATTATGTTTTACTTTCATTAATATCAAGGAAACTGCAAATAGAATACAAAACGCATCTGACTCAAAGCAGGTCTGAATTGGCCAAACAGAATAAATCTGAATAAAATCATCATTAAATTACAAAGACTTCAAGAGCGATACCTTGTCCCTTTAATTAGCACACGCTAGTAATCTAATTAACTAATGACTGCCATGGTGGGAGGGATTTTAATCAGAGTCACATTAAACCCAGACTACAGACTACAAGGTTAGCCAGATTAGCGTGGGATTACATCCATCTGCGCTGCCGCTGTTGAGGAACAGAAGTCAGTGGGGGAGGGAGGGGACAAAATATGTTGAACAACATCTCCTCGTCCAAATTGTGCTGGAAGAGCTTGCAAATACAGTAGCACACATGCATGTCCTTACAGTTGGCTGTGGGGCTGGGAGAAATCGATTCTTACATTTAACATAATAGGTACACTGATTCTGAAATGGCTTATGAATTTCATCTGTTTCTTTGCTAGCAGAAAGATGGGAATATTGACAAAATTGTTAATACGTAATGTACACTGTACTACACACAGGGCTCAACACTAACTTTTCTACTGCTACCAACTTTCTCAAGTCATTAAACCAGCACATGGTTTTATTGCTATCGAACATTTTTAGAATTGATTAATCTATCGATCATTCAATCAATTAATGGACTAATCGGTTTCATTTCAATTTTGCATGAAAGTGTATTAAAAAAACATTTTGTCTTAATTACTGTTTATTAACCAGCGATTGTTGTTTATTTCATGCTTAAAAAGGAGGGTTTGATGTTGTAATATGTTATTGGTCATTGTTTTCAAAAGTAAAAACAGATCTTTGCAAATCAGTTGTCTTTCATGAAGGACAACAGAAATCAGTGAACAATTACTGTTGATATGCTGAAATCAGAGAATTTGGACAATTTTGAATAAAAAAATGGCTCTAAACAATTACTTGATAATCGATTACTGGATTAATTTTGACAGCTCCATATGATTTGATGACACCCATTTTTGTAGGGCGGTACAGTAACATGCATGCTGATGAATAGTTGTCTTGGTTTCGTATGAAGATTGACAAGAACTTTACTCGTGTTGTATTTCCAAAATATTTGATTGTGAATGCGAAGTTTGCTTGCAACAAACACTTGTTGACAACCAGTTTGTTGAAGAAGAAGGCAAAACAAACGTTTTCAAATAACAGCAGCGCATAGCAAGTATGAATGCTTTATTTTCAGATTGTTCAGTAGCATTACTTTCAACTCAACTGAAAGAGGCCAACTCTTATAATGAGGCCTCACCTGGGAGAACCATATCTTAACATTTAGCCTGCCTTCATAATCCATCAATTCTGGCCTCTTAACATTGATCGACTGAAGGCTTTCTTGCAGCATCAATTCCTTAATTGAAATAAACAGGCACCTACAACAGCATGTCTGTATGTTTTGATTGATTTACTCCAATGTATTTCAGCAAATTTTAAATATGACTACTGATATCCATCCAACCTCTGAAGTGCTTATTCCTCACAAGGGTCTTGGGGGTGCTGGAGCCTATCCCAGCTGGCTTCGGCAGTAGGCGGGGTCCACCCTGAACTATTTGCAGGCCAATCCAGAGCTTGCACAAACGCGACCAGATGTAATTATTACTCGCATATGCTTGAAAAAAAAGCATTGATTGTCGGCTCAACTCCTGACATGGACAGTAGATGCTTTCTCGCATGCACGCCCTCTCAAGACATAATGTATAGGTGTTATTTCCTCTCACCAGTGCAATCTGTCAGCAACATCATGTGATGCAAAATTCAACGTAGCTAAAAGTGAAAATGGAATTTACTATGGAGCGTGAGAAATTGTTATTGATGTGAGTGATTTTTTTCAGATTTGTGTGTAATATGGCTTGGATGGGCGGCAGCATGGTGCGATGCCCATCAACATTGACTCGTTAGTTTGTTTGTATACAGTGGAACCTCAGACACAGGATTACCGGATTTCAGATTTAACGTAAAATAGAAAATAGTGTCCAAAATGCACCTTTGGACAGCAGTTGTCAAAATCTGCTCCAGAATTGGCCGCTGTAATTTACTGGCACAATCAATAGATAAGAGACTGTTACACATACTTGAGGGCTGTGCCACTGTTTTCACAGATATATTGTAAAATACTAGACAGGCTAATAGACGATTCTACATGGTGGCCATAGAGGCAGGGGCAACTTTCCCATCAAAGGCATGATATTAGCTTGCCGTCGTCGTACAGTATACTGTTGGTTTTATCAAGCCCTCTTCTCTCATTGGATATTAACAGAGGCTAAAAAAAAAAGGAAGCAAACTAAAGCCTCTAAATCACTGAGAGGCAAATAATTGTGAACGTAGCGAATTTTGGCTTTTGTCCGGGTTTGCGAAGAGTTTTACTGTCACAAGGAAATTTTGAACTTGTTCCATTGAGAATCCATTGTTTCACTAACAGTGGCAAGTGTTTGCAAAATAGTTGTAAGCATTTGTAAACGTTCGTAAGTGTCCAAGTTTTCTAGTCGCCAATGCTAGAGACCACGTGACCATGTTTCCAATACAGTAAATGTCAACCTATTCGTGCGTAGCATTCACAAGCACTGTCGTCAGTGAGATATCTGCACCCATTCTCCACATTTGGCCATCATGCCAGAAGAAACAAGGCACAAAGAGAAAGGCAACAAGGAGTGCCATACAGCGCCAGTTTGGATGAGTTTTAGGATGCTCGTGAAAGAGAAATTGGAAGATGAGGGCTGACCTGCGCCAACTTATATTTTATTTTATTTTGGCATTGAGTTGGATGTCAAATCTTTTTGTTTTTTACATTATTATTATTATTATTATTATTATTATTATTATTATTATTATTATTATTATTATTATTATCATCAACATAATCATCATCATTATTATTAACTCTTTTACTGCCACACGTTATAAAAAAAAAAACAACCCCCACAGTGCCAGCCGATTTTCCATATTTTAACTCATCTTTCAACGCACACAGAATATTGTGTGCGTTTACTCCATATACAAGGTGCATACCACATGAAAGATCGCATTCCATTCTTTCATTAGAAAAAAAAGGTATGTTTCTACCTTATTCCGTTCTTTAGTAATCACCATTTGAAAATAGGTCATTTGAGTGACACTGAGCAAAAAATTGGACGATACATTGAAAGATTGAAAGATACATTTTTTCCACAACAGTGACGCTCATATTTTTTGTTTAGTGACATCCTTGAAAACGTTCTATTTCATCAGATTTCATTGTAATTGAATGCAAAAGAAATACAATGCTGCCATCTGCTGGCCATTGTTAGTGGGAGTTTTTGATTCCACATCCCATTGACCAGGCAGTGCTGCACTTAGCCGTTGCACTGTCCACTGATTAAAAAATAAATAAATAAATAAACAAACAAACAAACAAATAAATAAATAAATAAATAAAACGTAGTTGACATAATTTAACGTTTATGGTGGCATACATCATGATTTTTACTAATCGTTATTAAACGTTTTTGGCTGTCAAAGAGTTAATAATACTCATTATTTGTTTTTTGTTTTTGTTTTTTTTTGTTCCATAGAGCGGGGGTTCTTAACCTTTTTTACCTTGGGGCCCAACTTCTGTAAAAAGTGGCACGGGGCCCATTCAAAAATTATGATTTATGTTGACTTATTATGTTTTGTATTTAATAATGAAATTAAATCTAGTTATGGTTTATAAAATCATTATCAAATAACATGATACAATGTAGTCCTCAATGACATTTATATATGTGTGAAATGTGAATACTGTCACCCAATAAGATGCCCAATCAACTTCTCCGTTTTTGTGTGAGTTTATGTGCATTGTTTATTTATGTATTTATTTATTTTTAAACAAACGAGGCAGTGTAACCAGATTGATAATTGTGCTTCACTCAAGGGAGTTCTTCACATGATCAATCTGGGACTGCTCCAAAGTGATTTGCTCAGGAAAGGCGGGACATTCTGTACAATACTTCAAGCTGATTGGACGATGTGGCATCTTGTGCATGTTTGTTTTGACCAATCACGGCAATGGACGAAAATGTCGTCTTCTGTCTCGTCTTAAGGAAAAAACAAAAACCACGAACAGCTTTACCAGATAAAAATGTACAAAATGCCTCTTGCTGTTCAACATTCAACAAGGAAACGGTAAATAATTCTGCAAGAACAGAATTAATTGTAGCGTCCATTCGCCTATGTTGGGTTTGTTTGTTTTCTCGGCATCTCCACTTCCTGGTTTCGTCACAGCTGCATGTCCCGCCCTAAACAACACCTGATTGGTCCGACTTAAAAAAGGTCGGATGCAAACGGATCAGCGGGAGCGGTACAAGATGGATTCTCGTAGTATTTGTCAACAAATACTGCGGAAATTCAGCACGGTTAGACGTAGTGTTCACAGATTTTTTTTTCCTCCATGGCGGGCGGGGGGAGGGGGGGGGGATTCGTTTTTTTAAGTACCCTGCTACATGTGTACAAACCCTCATTTGAAAGCTGCCTGCGGCTGTTGCGGCCCAGAGTTACAAAACTGAAATGACTTTGCGGCCCACTACATGGCGCTCCATTGATGGTTAATATTCACTGCGATTTATTTGTTTCCACTTGTCGGATAAATATGTCAATTGTTTTCAGAGATTCTCTTTGCCATGATTGTTGATTACTTAAAGGGATTGCTGCTACTATATAGGGTCAATTGGACCATGTTCACCCGTTTAAGAGAGAATTATAGTTATTTTTTTTAGTTTTTTTTGTTTTTGTTTTAGTTTTTTGTTTTTTTTAATACTTACACACCCTCTAAATTGTCGTTGTGCTACACACTCTTTGATGAATTAGGTCCCCGGTTTCTTTAGCATTGTCGCTTTCATGTGTTACGCAATCCGAGTTATGTTATGTTTTCCTTTGTTGTAAGTTTCACTGTCTTTGTTTCTCTGAACTGTGCCTTTTATACTTTTTTAAATTTACTAATTGGATTACACCCCACCCCATGTTTGCCTTTTTTTGTTCTTTAGAAAAATTACTGTTGCTCACCAGTCTTGCCTATGTGCTTTAATTGAAGCCACCTTTTGCCTCCTCACTCAACCATGCGTTTTGTGACAACTTCATTTAAGCAAGCATAAAAGAACGAGTTATTTTGCTTTGGCTTTTTGAAATATTGCTTTCTAAAAGAAGGGGGTAGCAGAATTCACCAGGTACAGGTATTTTTGTCCAGCATCTAAGTTTGGCAGTTCCGCTGTAGATGGTTATGATGGAAGGATGGGTGGATGATGTGGGTTTGGATGGACAGAAAAATGGATGGTTGGTGATGGCTGTTAGTTGAATGGAAAGATGAATATATATACACTACAGTAAATTTATTGATGGGTGACCAGGTAGATTGATGAACGGCTTGATAAACAACATAAACAAACACACAATCACAATTGTGATATAGATGAAGAGGATGAGTTATGTTGTAATGTGTCAGATAATCCTGTCATTTTTTCCACAAAGGATTTGTTTCCTGTCAAAACAACTGGTAACCACCAGCTGTCTCAAATAGGAAAAGTCACAACCTTAGTGCTCTCTCACAAATACACAATTAGAATCCAGTTCCAAACCATTAATTTAGAAATGGCTATTGTCCTCAATAGTAACTGTAACTATTCAAAAATGATGTGCTGTTTTTCATTCACAAGTGAGAAACTGTGTCAACTGTATGACACAGATCATAAAACACCAAATTAATTCTGTATTAACAGTGGATAATGTATTCATGTATTTTCATTTCTTGCAAAAACGTATGTAACAATACGGCAATAATAGCAACAATTATGAGTTATGACTAACAGTGCCAAGCATATCCATAGTGGGATTGTTGATTTGATGGCACTACTGTACTGGAAAAGGATGTGAGGCAATACACACCTCGCACACGCATATACACACACAATTAGGAAAATAAAGATAATATTAAACCTACCGCGACTGAGTCACCTGCGTTCGAATTTGTCTTCAACTGAGCGGAGGTACAAATGGCGTCATTAACGGCAGATAATAGGTCGGTCACGGTCGGGGCGATATCAAGCCCTCGCTGTGTGCTCCCCTGTAAATAAACCAGTAGAAGCACGCGTAGCCGTTGTGCCCGAGCAAGACTCCCACGCCCCGGTCATGGCCGGGGATTTTCATGTCCTTGTCAATAAAGGAGTGGCGATAGTGCGAGCCCGAATGTCTCCCTATACCGGCAAAGGGTACGGCTTGACGTCTGGGTCGCCTCTCTGGCACTCGTCTCCTCCGGTCGAGGGGGGGCGGTGAATTATTCATGAGAGAGGTGTGGCCAATACGGCCCACTACACTACAGTTGTTCCAACAACAAATTCGGTGGCCTGAAGTGAAGTGTCAAGCAGCAACTGTCAACCCCTTGTGGTCAAAGTAGGGCATAGCGACTGATTCGTTTTCGTACAAGGGGCCCTCGAGTTACGACGGTGGCGACGTAAAGCAAATGTAAGTTAACGCGCCATTCGACGACACGCCAACGCAGTAGTAAAGTCATAATCAAGAGTTAATGTTTGTCTGAAAACACTTGTAAGCTAGGTCATAGATGTAAAACAATCAAACCCTAACACCAGAGGAAGGTCATAAATTGATCATTAATCATTGATTTTTTATTTATTTTTTTGTGCGCTGCACACTTTTTTTTATTTTTTTGTGCAGCGGTTAAAAGTATTTCATATGGAATGGCTTGAACAAGATATTAAACCCAGAAAACGTTAAATATTTAGTTAGATTTAATGCTGGGGGAGACTGTAAAAAACACTGGGGGGTTAATACTATTATATTACTACTATTCAACTGTTATTCAACATTTACTTTAAATGTAGCCTTTTGCATGAAATGTGACTCCACATTTACAGCACTGCACACACAACATTAGAGACACAATGAAGTAACCTTGGGGGAGTTAAGTGCCTTGCTGATGAGTATCATGGCAGGCTCATCATGGAGTCATACTTCCCGGTAAGCATAAATCATAAACAAAGTGAGTTATGCATGACATTGTGTTCTCTTTTATTCATATTCATCCAGGTTTAAAAAAATAATAATAATCTTCATAATCTTCATCCAAACTAAATGTGCACATTTCAAATTGTGTTGATACAGCTGAAAAGTAAACTGGGTCGAATGGTCACAACGCAAGCAACCATCAAATATTTGTTCAGGCAAGACCACTCAGTCACGTTAACTGAGATTTGAAGAGGATTGCTTTGAAATGGCAAGACAGTAGAAGTTGTCTTACCAGTTTCATTAATTGCAAGGCAAGCATCGTCTCTAAAATGAGTTAGCTCAAATGAATCACTTGTACTGTATGACGTAACACCACTCTTTTTCCCACACCTGTCACATTCCTCTCACGTTCCCCTTGCTTTTGTCCTGCTGTGCACTATTTATGCTTGGTAGTCTCCCTGCAGCTTCTCATTATTAGTTTGAACTCCACAGATTGGGTCTGTCATTTTTTTCCCTGGGCTTTTAGTGACTATACTGTATATCATCTACATAGCACATCAAGATCCCAACCAAGCGTTGTAGCACCATTTTGTTCAATTAGATGCAGGGATATCTGGCCATTTTATTGACAGTACTTCAGTCTTCAGCCATCTTTGTATACATTTGAGCTTTGAGAGCAGAACTGTACACGTCAAATGGGATAAATCCGACTTCAATCCCTCATCGAAAGCATCATAAGACCGCCATTTCGACTTGTGATGTCATTTCGGAATTTTCAATTCACTTGCCCCCTATAGGTTTCCCGTCCTGATCTCTACACAGAAGTGCAAATATATTTATGTAAAAACTCCAAAAATTGAAAATGTACCCAGTTAATCCCATTTTGATACTTTGATTTCTAATCCATTGAGGTGATGCTTAAAGGCAAAATCACATTGACCCAAATACTGTACTTCTGGACCTAATTGTATTCACTGTGCTCATTGTGTTGCGTACTGTATAAGCTTGTTCAGATCTGTATTTTATTTTGTACTGCAGGCAAGAGCACATACGAAACAAATCATGTGGGGTGGCAGATTAAAGATTTTAAAATTTGTAATGTTATATTTCAAAATGGTGTAATATAACAAATGTATAATAGCTGACCACATACACAGCATGTTAAGGAGAAAATCATCTTTTATTGACTCCCTGTGTTTTGTTTCATCTTCGGTCCTTTGAGTTTATACAGCACACATTAAAGGGAACCTATTATTACAATTATTATGGTTAGACTGTATAATTTTACCATGATTCATGTCCATATTGAAAACAACCAAAGTTTCATCTGAGGTCAAAGTAAAAAGCCCAGACATCATGGTGCTCTGAAAAATATTTTTCCTTCCAATTTCATGTCAAGGTGAATTTAATCAGTCAACTCTTTATATGGTCATTTACTCTAGGCACAGCTCACCCATTAATACAGGGATTGTGCCCCTTGGCAGCCTTCCATAAAGCAGCCTATCAGAGGAGAGTGTGCTTTTAAGGGGGGTGGGGGGGTCAGGTTGGGTGCTTAAAGAGGCAGAAGCTAAAAAGAGAGGAAGACAGAAAGCCAATGTAATGAAAAAACATTTTTCCAAACAGTAAATCATGCGCTACTACTCCAGCAGATAACAAAGAGCTGTAAACACAAATAATAGGTCCCCTTTAATAAGGAAAACACTGGAATTGTAAAAAGATTTGTACCCGGCAGTAGCAATGCATACAAAGTGAGACAGTGGCAGTGTGAACTGGTACAGAGTGGTACACAGTGGCACAAGTAGACATATTCAGATATGCTTGACATGCATTCATGATATCACAGTTGATTAAAGTGCCCAACTACAGGTTGACCATTTTTAAATACGAGTTGTTTGCTGCATTAAAACAACCCCAAATGTCTTTTATCACAAATGCTATGAACTATATTTGCTTTCAGCTGCAGTATTCATTTTAGTGAGGCTGTAAAATTGATTCACAAGTTGTTGTTTTTTTCTTCCCTGATGTGTGTTAGGGGGTGAGGGATACAGGAAGGTTGAGGGGAAATATTGATGGGGATGAAGGAAGAACTCCTGACAGTGTCAGCCGCTTTGGGGAGATAAAATATATCATGTATATACACAGACACAAGTAAATTTAAGAAAATATGTTTTGTCAGTCTGTCACAGCATCATTTACATACAAATACGCACACTGATTTTGCATAACACGCATGGCTTTTCACGAGAGAAAAATGCATAAGAGGGTTACCCCATAATCCTTCATCAAATCTGTTCATATCTGACAATGTCCTCTGACAGAGAGGTCTGACAGGTGCAGCTAAATAAAACTATTGTTTTTATCCAGAAACAAGAAAAAAAAAAGGTAATCTATACGATCTTTACAAAAAGACTGTTTAAAAGTGAAATATTTGACTTTAAATGCATCAAATCATCATTATCTTGACAACGTGACAATACTGTAGTTCTAACGGCATAATTTAGGCAGGCAAAAAGTGTCACTTATTCCATAATTCAACGCAGTTTAATATTGACATCTCTACGCGTCACCACTGAAGTTTATCGGTTCAGACATTCAGACTCCATTGATGAAATGTACAGTTGATCCACATCAGTCTTGTTGCATGGATGGTGCTGTGACAGTGCCACATACTGCCAAGTAGTGATGCCGTGCAATGCAGAGAAGTACACGGAGTGGAAGTTCACGGGGAGGGGGATCTAGCTGGGGGGCTCCGGCTGGGAGAGCGTACTGACATCGGGGACGAGTTAGTAGAATTTTGGCGCGTTGTTTCCTCCTCTTCTCTGCCATCTCTGTCTCTTCCCTTCACTCTTCCGCCACCTTGGCCCTCAAGTCCCTCCGAATTTTCCAGCATTTCCTGGATGAGCGGAGGCATGGAGCCGGGTATCTCCATTTTCAGTGTGATCACTCTTTCTGCTCCTAGGTGTCAACAAGAGTGGAGAACTTGTTTAAAAAAGAAACAAACAGCTGTGAGACCACAACATCATTTGTCATTTTAAGCTATTTGTGGATTTGCAAACCCATATTCTTAGCTTGGTTTAATAAAGCCCCTTGTCTTCCTAGAGTAGGGCTGACTGAAGGAGAAGTATGAATAGAATGTTAATGAGATGAGTGTGGGTGATAGGGTGACCAGTGTGAAGCTTAGAAAATGAGGAGAAGCTCTGGACTGAGTTGGACAATGTTGCAGAGCAGACCCGGACAATGGACGGCCCAGTCTTGATGAAGTAAAAACAAAATGTATATATATACTGTGTTAGCAATTTGTTTTTTCTAATCAGCAACTAGCAACAATGCCAACAGTGGTCCTCAGGTTAGCAACATTAAGACCAAAGAGGAGATTTATGGATGTTGGTGAGGGAAAAAGAAGAAGGAGGCCCCCCACAGCCTGCATACATGCTTTTAAAAATGGAGGGCAACAGAAGGAATGAATAATGGCTAAGCCCTGCTGGAAAGACTGAAAAGTCACAATTGATTCTCTCCCAAAAATATGTATAATTTCCTATAGCTGCCACAATATGATAGCAAAGCACTATTTATGTTTAAATTAAACTACTCAACTCACTACTACAACATAGTTCCTTGGCACCAAGATGGCTCCAAAGAAATACTTTTCATGCTGTGCCCCCCCCCCCCCCCCCAAAAAAAAGAGAAACAAACAAGAAAAAAAAAGGCAGCAAATAAGTAAATGTGTAGAAGAGGTAGTCCTCTAGTTACGAATATCTGACTTACGAACATTCACAGATACGAACAAGGGCTGACCCATGTCCATATATGCCATACTTCGCTCACAAGTTAATCTTTTTTAAGTGCGCACCACATCATACATTACGGTAGAGTACTGTACTAAAGTTGAATCTCTTCTCTGCCACAACTCCGCTGAGCAGCACCGCGCCATTTGTGGATCTCTCAACTACCTCTCTGCCCAGCCATGCACGGCACAGGAGCCACGGCGCACACACTCTTCATGCACCCAATATTGATGCCACACTGCGATTACATTTCAGAGGCTCTCATATTCATAGGATATTCATGAGAAGCAGCCCTCAGTCATCTTCTTTATTAGCATAGTAGCAAAACGTACAAAATCTCTTCAGCTTCAAAATCCCTTTAATCTAATCGGCGGTCGTATTCTTGACTCGTCATACGCGCCAATCACATTCATGTGCACTTCAGGGACAGTCTGAAAACATACTTTCCTGAGACTCACTGTTTCACCCAATGTGTAATGTCTTCCACTTCAGAAGCCTCACATGAACTCAACTCAATAACTCCTCCACCATCAATGTACAGTAAGCATGTTTGTTTTGTCTTTATTGCATTGTACTGTACTGTGTAAAAAATCAATTAAATTTACTGTGAGAAAAAGTGGTTCAGATAATGGTTGGATGATGTAATGTTTTTTTTTAATTTAATTTATGTACTGTATAGAAAGTATAAAAAAGTTTTTGGTTAGCATGGAACCTACCCTTCACGCTGATACTCCTGAGGTCGGTAATCTTCATCAGGATCTTCGGGAACATACAAGGTCTGTCAGGCCTCCTCCTCCGGACATACAGCTACACAAACAGGGGTGCAACAAAAACACATCTCTGTTTTACATTTGACATTGTAGTCTTTGGTCAAGAAAGTTAGAGAATATTGAACAGCATGCATTCATTGTTTGTTTTTTTGTTTGTTTTTTAATTAACAGTCAAACTTGGATATGTCCTCTTTTGGTTAAAAATAATAATAAAAAAAAAAGTAAGAAAAAAAAAGTAAGAAAAAAAAAGTACTATAGTGCTGCCTTAGTAAAGTCGAGGGCAAAATTTCAAAAAAGACAAGATCAGTAAGAAAATAAAGAGGATTTGTAATTCTGTTGCTGTTTAAAAAAACAAAACAAAACAAAACATTGTTATGCCGATGTCAGACTACGCGATTTTTTTGTCTTACACATTACCCGACAAATTTGCTCCGTGTCGCGGACGGGGCGTGTAGTCACACTACACGTCTGAATGCGACAAGACACCAGCCGATCATTGTGTGTTGTCTTGCCAAGCGAGACGTGTCGGCCACTGTTTATCGGGGAGGTGGGACAAAAAAAAAAAGAGGCAAGGACAGGGAGTGTTTGCGTGAATGGAGCACGCGTGGGACAAGTGTGATGTGAGCGCATTGCTTGTGCTCCGTGCTCCGCAATAGTGTTTAAAATATGATTTAGTAGCCAACACTGTATTTTAATTTATTTAGGCCTACATGCGCCGGGGTAATTATAGCAGATTCTGTTCATTAATTTGCGGGATGACATCTTGTTTTATTATTTTATCAAACACTGAAATATTATATTGTTTGAGTATTTTTTACTGCTTCATTTATTCATTTGACTTGTTTTAGTACAGTGCATTGAATAGTAAGCCACTCACTCCGAGGGGAAAAAAAACAAAAAACTTTCAAGTGAGAGCAGGTGACAGTTAAGGCGGCGAGGCCTGGCCCGACTATATGAAAATGTGATCGATCCTCACTATGTGTCCATCCCTACTCATATGCCCAAATCTCTGAAATTATTAGAACAGTAACAATATATTTTGGTCCTCTATTCACGTCGCCATTGCCTGACGATGGTCGCATGCAGCCGCAGTGCTGCAGCAGGGCGCTTTTTTTTTCTTCTTTTTTTTTTCCCCGCCTCGAGATGCACCTGTCTGGCCCCATCCCATGAAATATCCAGGGGATAAATAAATAAATACATAAACGAATAAATAAACAAATGTATACATAAATAAAAAGAGCTATAAAGTGCTGTTCAGTGTGTGATTGACGTTTCGTTCCCTCTCGCTATTGATCAATGCTTCGGAACCAAACGGACGACGACGTAGGTATGTCACATTGTGCGTCAAGACGAGCAAAAATTCTAACATGCTAGACTTTCGTCGTGATGGTCGTGAACCGTCCCGGCGACCAATCGTTGAACGTGTCACACTACGTCAAGACAACCCAAAATCGTTTACGACATGCCCCGTTTGTCCGCGACACGTCGGTCGGGCTAAAATCGGGCTGTTTTCGTGTAGTCTGACATCGGCATTAGGTTGCAGTAAAGATTTTATGACAGCTACAATTTGATCCTGCCATTAAAGATGCATTTAACCTGTATTTTATGTAGAAAGATGTTTTGAAATATGAACATATTCAAGCTTGACATCGGAACAGTGTTCTTCAATTGAGTTGAATGTGTTTGTATACATCAGGAAAGGAGCATAACATGTCCCCTTTAACCATTACCGGCCAAAAAAACATGTGCTCATCTATCTCAAATTAATGTCAAACCTTCAGAGCTTCCAGCATTGGCTCCTGAAGAACATCCACCTTGTCAGACTCCTCCAGTTCTTGACGGTCTGTTGGACACACACAAACACTTACAATGAATACACTTGATCAGTTTGACAACATTTGACTTGACAATTTGACAATGACTTAGGAGTTTAATTCATTCCATGACCAGACTCTTCATATAGTAACTTGTTTATAAAATACATTTTCCCCATTGCAATGAATTCAAATATCATTCATTTGTTCCTGCCACACCCAAAACACCATCATTTGTTTCGATACGCATTTTAATAAAAAATAGCACTGTGAATGCAAAGAAATAAACTGGCTTCATAAATTGAATGAATGAATGAATGAATGAGTGAATGAATGAATGAACACAATAAAAAATTAGCATTCTGTACATACAGTAGTAGTAAATAAGATCAGGAGCTGCAGACTTTTGTCATTCCTATTCAAATGAAATCATTCCAAATGAAAGTTGTCATGGCCTGGGCCGCATGCGCCAGAGTTCATGACCTGTTAGGTTCCTGTTATGCGTCTGTTTAGGTATTGATGCAACAAGTGTCTGTTTACAAAACGTGATGTTCGTGATGTCGACCTTTAATCCTTTAAGTGATTTCGGGACCTATGTGATGTCGTTCTTTAGTCCTTAACAATTCACTGTCTGTGGGTGCAGCCTGAGAATTGTGTGTGGTTTGCCGGATTATTGTCCAACTGTCCTGTGTACAGCGTTTCTGAGTTTCTGCCTCTTGATGTGAATAAATGGAGAAAATCTTATTTGTGTCTGCATTTGGGATCCAAACCTTTCAGTACACAACAAAAGTCTCCAACATTTTACAGCTGCAGTACCTCCACAGAGCAGGCAGATGGCGCTAAGTAATCCAGTTTCTGCATCATCCATCTCCAGCGGGAGCAGCTGGATGGCGAAGGAGAACACCAGGTCTGTGAGCGGCCCAAAGCCGGCGTTGTGCATCTGCGTGCGGTTGAGAGTCAGGCCATCTGAGAAGGTCATGGTGTCCTGGTCGGGGGTGTAGCGTGTGCAGATCCGCAGAATCTGAGACAAAAAAAGGAGATGAAGTCAAGACGGCCTTCGAAGTTGAATCCTTAGTTTGCATTTGTTGTCCAACGGACCAGTATGTCGAGGCAGGCGGCTTTGAGAAGAGTGATCTGATCAGCAATGGTTAACGTTGTGAAGCCGGGCAGCTGTTTGGCAAATTCCACTGTCTTTATAATGCATTTGGTGGACAGTTCACTAAACTTGTCCCAAAGGTTGACATCCAGAGGGACACGATGATCAGCGCTGTTGCTCTACAGTCAGGAAGAATAGAGATCAAAAGGCATAACTTACATACAACATACACTTATTTATTGTGCTTTTAGAAAAAAAATGAGCAATTTTCTGACTGAAAATATTGAGTGTGAGTACCGTAGTGTACTTCCCCAGCTGACCAAGAGAGGGAAATGTGTCTTGGTGTGCACGGCGAACTCGCTCAATCATCTGCTCCGTTTCTGCCGACAAGACGTAGACCTCAACCTCCACGTGTCTCTTCTCCTCCTTCTTCTTCTTCGTCCGGTCATTTCGGACCACTAGTCACAGAATGTAACATTTCAAAACATTTTTGAAGCTTTGTCTTAGCTCAAAAGTAAGGAGAACTGACTGATAATATTTAGGAGTCATTATAAAAAGATAGATTTCACTTAGCCAGCCTTGAAAGTAAATGTGGCCCATCAATAAACTCAAAACTTCAATCTGAATGTACACTGAGTAACCACATCATCATGACTACTCGCACAATGTAACAATATCCAAGTTCAGTGGAGTACAAGTTACTGCATTATACTGAGAGAAATTTCTAATACTTTATTGGCCTCATTTAGGTACATTGGAGAGTCAAAAATTAAAAGTTGTTTTTGTATGATGCAGCAAAGTTCTCAACCACTCTATACTATAGCCACAACAATAAACACATTATTTAGTGAATACCCAATGATTGTGTCAATACCAATTGTTTTTTTCTTTTGTAATGCACATAATTAGATTGTGCAGGTGGTCATATAGTTGTGAGTGGTGAATGGTTTTATTTTGTACTGATTTAGATCAAGGAACTACTTAATATATACAGTAACTGTTTACCAAAAACGGCCACCAGATGGCGACAAAAGCCAACACTAAAATGTTTTTGAGTTTAACATTATTTTCCGTACTAGTGTCAGTACTGTGATAAAACTAAAAATCTTATATGTTATATATCCCCTATACATTTGTTTTAAGCATTTTAATAAGTACATATGCAATAAACTCACACTCCTTGGACATTCCAACATCCAGGCATTTCTGCAGTCGACAGGATTGACACCGGTTGCGTGTAACTTTGTTTATGACACAAACTTTGTCTCGATGACAAGTGTAAGCCATGTTTTTCTGGATGCTCCTTCGAAAGAACCCCTAAAACAGATATGGCACAAAAGTGACCTTTAGCCACTGCTTGAATATCTTGGGAGGAGAAAACTTGGACTGAAAAATGTGTTTTGAATGCTCGTAACTCTGTGGATGATAAGGTGGAACAGGAGTGTGGCCCAAGACCAACAAAAACGCATAATGGTTAACAAAGTAAATACTAATTGCATGTAAAGATTGTGTGTGTGTGCGTGTGTGTGTGTTTATTGGATTAGATAAAGCTAAGAGGATTATTGATCCTAGGGGAGGTGTAAAGGTCATGGCCTCCACCATGACACATTATGCAAACGACCTGCCGACTCCAGCTCTGTGTAAGAGACTTCCCGCAGATTTTGCTGTTGTTGCCCAGAGTGTTGTGATTGTATGAGTTTGCGTACCTTGCAGCCCTCGCATGCGCTGACTCCATAGTGGTATCCAGAGGATTTATCCTGACATACAAAGCAAGGCTTGTAGATGCGCGGCGGAGGTGGTGGAGATGGGGGGCTTGTGACCAGCAAATCTTCTCCAGAACTCGTGCTTTCAGTTTCTATTGCTGCAAGGCGTGAACAAAAATTGAGTGTGACACTAATTCAATTAACTTTCTGCGAGCAGATGATTCACCTTTTGCTTCCTAACTTACTTAGAATCTAACTCGGTTACAATTTGGACACATTTATTTGGCAGTGACTGTGCCAGTGTTTTGCGATGCTTACACTATGTTCCTTCCAGGTGGCGGGATGGAGTGCGATGGGGAAACGTGTTGGGCCGTCATTGTTATGGGTGCATGTCCAGATTTGTAAAACGTCTAAAAATTTGTCATGGTAGTCAAGGTGTGGATTAGTAATGTAGTCGGCCGTAGTATAGTGGAATTTTGTTTGAGAATCCTCCGTTCTACTTATGGTACATTGAAGGCTTCAAATGAATTTTGACAGAATTTGAGATTCCAGGGTGCAGAGGTGCATATATAGCCAAGCATTGCTGCCTCCTTGTGCTATATGAAAGGGAATATTTTATGTTTAATGAATTTACTCATTAGTGTCCTT